>NC_087174.1:14755827-15018327 GCF_035594125.1 Scylla paramamosain | reverse complement strand
TCCTCTACTAAACATCATCTTCTTTCCCTCACTGAAACACAGGTGCCTGAGGCAACTGATAGTTGCTCTTTTCTATTCCCTCCTGCTTTATCTCTGCCCTTTCTCTGCCCACGCTCTTGAATCTACTGAGTTTCCCACCATCTGGCTATGACTACAGAGTCACTCTCAAACTAAATTTATCTGTGCTGTATACCTCTCACCTAACTCCTCTGACTATAAGAAATTCTTTGACCAAATTTCCAAAGTTGAGCACATTTTGACTTTCATCCCTTTTGCAGAGATCTCCATCTTGGAGACTTCAATGTTCACCACCAGCTTTGGCTTTCATCTCCTTTCACTGACCATCCTGGTGAACTAGCCTTCAGCTTTGCTATTCTCCACGACCTAGAGTAAGTGGTGCAACACCCTACTCGTGTCCCTGACCGTCTTGGAGATACGCCCAACATTCTTGACCTTTTTCTAACCTCTAATCCTTATGCTTATGCTGTTACTCTCTCTTCTCCATTGGCCTCCTCCGATCACAATCTCGTATCTGTATCTTGTCCTATCGCTCCAGTCCCTCCTCAAGATCCCCCTAAGTGGAGGTGTCTGGTGTTTTGCCTCTGCTAGTTGGGGGATCTGAGGAGGTATTTTGCTGATTTTCCATGGAATGACTACTGCTTCCGTGACAGAGGCCCGTCCCTGTCTGTCGAGCGCATAACAGCATGGAGTCAGACACCTTTCAAACCTTGGTTTAACACAACCTGTTCTCGTGCTATACATGAAAGAGAGGTGGCTCACAAAAGGTACCTAAGCCTTCCATCACCAGAATCTCATGCGCTTTAAATTTCTGAACGGAACCATGCCAAGTCTGTTCTCCAACTAGCCAAAAACTCCTTCATTAATAGAAAGTGTCAAAATCTTTCAAGATCTAACTCCCCTTGTGACTTCTGGCATCTAGCCAAAAATATCTCCAATAACTTTGCTTCTTCTTTCCCTCCTTTACTTCAACCAGATGGCACCACTGCTATCACATCTATCTCTAAAAGCTGAACTCAAACCTTTGCTAAAAACTCTACCTTGGACGATTCAGGGCTTTTCTTCCCTCTCCACCATCCTCTGACTACTTCATGCTATCTATTAAAATTCTTCGCAATGATGTTTTCTATACCCACGCTGGTTTAAACCCTCTGAAGGCTTATGAATCTGATGGGGTCCATCCTATTGTTCTCCGAAACTGCACCTCTGTGCTTGCACCTTGCCTAGTCAAACTCTTTCAACTCTATCTATCAACATCTACCTTTCCTTCTTGCTGGAAGTTTGCCTACTTTCAGCCTGTTCCTAAAAAGGGTGGTCATTTTAATCCCTCAAACTACCGTCCTATTGCTTTAATATCCTGCCTATCTAAAGTTTTTTAATCTATCCTAAACAGGAAAATTCTTAAACATCTATCACTTAACAACCTTCTATCTGACCGCCAGTATGGGTTCCATCATGGCCGCTATATTGGTGATCTGGTTTTCTTTACTGAGTCTTGGTCATCCTCTTTTAGAGATTTTAGTGAAACTTATGCTGTTGCCTTGGACATATCAAAAGCTTTTGATACAGTCTGGCACTAAACACTGATTTCTAAACTACCCTCCCACGGCTTCTATCCTTCTCTCTGTAACTTCATCTCAAGTTTCCATTTTGACCATTTTATTGTTGCCGTGGTAGACGGTCACTGTTCTCCTTAATCTACTAAATTAACACTGGTGTTCTTAAGGGTTCTGTTCTGTCATCCACTCTCTTCCTATTATTCATCAATGATCTTCTAAACCAAACTTCTTGTCCTATCCACTCCCACGCTGATGATACCAACCCGCACTTTTCCACGTCTTTTCATAGACGTCTAACCCTCCAAGAAGTAAACAGTTTACGCAGGGAAACCACAGAACGCCTGACTTCTGATCTCTCTAAAATTTCTGATTGGGGCAGAGCAAACTTGGTATTGTTCAATGCCTCAAAAACTTAATTCCTCCATCTATCAACTTGACACAGCCTTCCAGACTATCCCCTCTTCTTTAATGACACTCAGCTCTCCTTTTCTACACTGAACATCCTCAGTCTGTCCTTTACTTATAATCTGAATTGGAAACTTCACATCTCATCTATAGCTAAAACAGCTTCTATGAAGTAAGGTGTTCTGAGACGTCTCCGCCAGTTTTTCTCACCCCAGCTGCTAACTCTATACAAGAGCCTTATCCATCCATGTATGGAGTAGGAGTATGCTTCACATGTCTGGGGGAGTTCCACTCATACAGCTCTTTTAGACAGGGTGGAATCAAAAATTTTTCGTCTCATCAACTCCTCTCCTCTAACTGACTGTCTTCAGCCTCTTTCTCATCGCCGCAATGGTGCATCTCTTGCTATCTTCTACCGCTATTTTCATACTAACTCCTCTTCTGATCTTGCTAACTGCATGCCTCCCTTCCTCCTGTGGCCTTGCTGCACAAGGCTTTCTTCTTTCTCTCACCTCTATTCTGTCCACCTCTCTAATGCAAGAGTTAGCCAGTATTCTCAGTCATTAATCCCTTTCTCCGGTAAACTCTGGAACTCCCTGCCTGCTTATGTATTTTCACCTTCCTATGGCTTGAATTCCTTCAAGAGGGAGGTTTCAAGACACTTATCCTTCAATTGTTGACTACTGCTTCGGACTCTGTTCGGAGACCGGCATCTCATTGGGCTTTTTTTTTTTTATTGGATTTTTGTTGTCCTTGGCCGGTGTCCCTCCTACGTAAAAAAAATAAGTAAATAAAAAAAAGATAGATTTCCCCTTCTCATCCTTTCAGGCAGTCATTCCTTCACAGCCCAGATCCCTCGCACTCAATCATTCTTTGATGCTCACATACCCTACGTTTCCTAATAATTTTAACACTCCCTCACTTCCTTTTCTTCATTCCTTTCACACGTTCACTCAACTCCATCACTCCCTAACCCCACTGCTCTATCGCGGTTTTTAGTACTTTTAAAACACGCCTCACACTCCCCAATACACTATTACACTCACAGGCGCAGGAGACTCGGGGTGCGGCGGAAGATGGCGTTAGGCAGCAGTTTGAGTAAGTTGTTATTCAGCAAGAGCCAAGAGAGATTGTTGAGACCCGAGAAGGCTGCTAATTCAATCTTCTCAATCTTGTTGGAGAAGAGGTAGAGCTTCTCCAGCCGCGGTGTGCCTGTTGTAATAGTAGGAAGAGGAGAAGGAGTACTCGCAGTAGTAGTAGAGGGAGGAAGAAGAGGAGGAGGAGGACCCAGGGAAGTAAGAAGCAGAGATCAAATTAAGGAAATAATCAGAGAGAGAGAGAGAGAGAGAGAGAGAGAGAGAGAGAGAGAGAGAGAGAGAGAGAGAGAGAGAGAGAGAATGTACAGTATGTAAGATGGAAGGAAGAAGAGCAGGAGTAGGGAGGAAGGACAAAGAAAAGTAAAAGAAAAGCGAGGATAAGGAAGGGGAGGAGGATATGGATGGATGTAAAGAAGGAAATAAAGGAAAGAGGAGGAGGAGGGAAAGGAGCAAAGCAAAGTTGTTTTAACGCATTAGTCTTCATAACTCTCTCTCTCTCTCTCTCTCTCTCTCTCTCTCTCTCTCTCTCTCTCTCTCTCTCTCTCTCTCTCTCTCTCTCTCTCACCCACCCACCCACAAAGGTCCTGTTGTTTATTTCTGTGATGAGGTTGCGACCGAGGAAGAGCGAGCGAAGGTTGGCCATGTTGATGAAGTCCTTGTAGGAAATTCTGAGGATACGATTAGCAGTCATATCGAGGAACGTCAGGTGAATGAGGTCGCGGAAGGTGTCTGTCGGGATGGACTCGATCTAGGAACGAAGGCAAAAATAGAAAAACGGAAGGTTTGAGAGGAGTGAAGTGGTATCAGCATTAAAGAAAAATGGAGATAAAGGAATAGTATGAAAAAAGACAAGTTATAGAAAAGGATAAATAGGGTAAAATACGTACAAAAGGAAGGGCGATAAAATCAACTTAAGTCAAGATAACTATTAAAACAGAAGTCAGGTTTTTTGCCTCATAGTAGTTTAGCAATAGTTTGTATTTTCCGCATTAGTGGGCAAGAGTACCCCAAAGATGAGTGGACGAGAAATGGGACAGGAAACGAAAACGGAGGCAGATAGTAAAGGAAACAAATACATAAGACTGGCGGACGCAAAGAGAAGAGAAAATATTATACAAAGTGAGGAAAACACGTTCAAGTAGAAAGATGCTGATAAAAAGGTGGACAGATGTATATACATAGAACGAGAGAGAGAGAGAGAGAGAGAGAGAGAGAGAGAGAGAGAGAGAGAGAGAGAGAGAGAGAGAGAGAGAGAGAGAGAGTGTGTGTTAAGAATGGTAAATGTGCTTTTTTTTTCTTTTCGTCGCCCTTAGTCAGCTTTTTATTTTAAATAGAAAAGAAGAGGCAGCAATACAGGGACGTACGTAGTTGTTATCAAGATACATCTCCTGGAGGATGACGAGGCCGTTGAACAGTCCGTATGGCAGCCGCGAGAGGACATTGTGCGATATCTTGAGGGTTTTCAGTTTACTCAGCCTGTAGAACGCCAGTTGTGGGAGCTCCTGGAGAGAGAGAGAGAGAGAGAGAGAGAGAGAGAGAGAGAGAGAGAGAGAGAGAGAGAGAGAGAGAGAGAGAGAGAGAGAGAGAGAGAGAAGGGGGGTGATTATGTTTATTTGTGGGAGTTATTTTTTTTCATATTTCTTTTCTTTCCTAAGCGCGCGCGCGCACGCACTCACGCACGCACTCACGCGCGCGCACACACACACACACACACACACACACACACACACACACACACACACACACACACACACACACACACACACACACACACACCATACTACTGCTATTGCTGCTGCTACTACTACTACTACTACTACTACTACTACTACTACTACTACTACTACTACTACTACTATTACTACTACTACAGCACACCTTGATCTGGTTGTTGGACAGGTTGAGGTCCTCGAGGTTAGTGAGATCGTAAAATATCATCTCGTCGAGGGCGGTGATGGCGTTGCTCTCTAAGTTGAGGTTGTAGAGGTGATGCAGCTTCCGGAAGGCCTGCGCAGGGAGGCCTTCCAGCATGTTAAAGGAAAAGTCGCTGAGAGAGAGAGAGAGAGAGAGAGAGAGAGAGAGAGAGAGAGAGAGAGAGAGAGAGAGAGAGAGAGAGAGAGAGAGAGAGAGAGAGAGTCAGATTGTTAATTATTGGTATTAAGTACACACACACACACACACACACACACACACACACACACACACACACACACACTTACATGGTCCGGAGTGAACGGGCGTCTTGGAAAATTTCTGGACTGAGGTACAGTAAACGGTTCTTGTGCAGCTTGCTGGAGGGAGAGAGGGGGATTATGAGAACAACAGCAGCAGCAACAATGATAATATGTAAAACAATGACATTAAACTTTTCATATATCCACTGGGTGTCATCATCTATTCGCAAATTTCTTACACACACACACACACACACACACACACACACACACACACACACACACACACACACACACACACACACACACACAGTCTTATCAACTCTCTCCTCTGACTGTCCTCAACCTCTCTCTCACCGCCGCAGTGTTGTATCTCTTGCTATCTTCTAGCACTATTTTCACGCTAACCGTTCTTCTGATCTTGCTAACTTCATGCATCCCTTCCTCCCTCGGCCTCGCAGCACAAGACTTTCTACTTTCACTCTATTCTGTCCACCTCTCTAATGAAAGAATTAACCAGTATTCTCAATCATTCATTCCCTTTTCTAGTAAACTATGGAACTCCTGCCTGCTTCTGTATTTCTCCCTTCCTATGATTTGAATTCTTTCAAGAGGGAGGTTTTAAGACACTTATCCTCCAAATTTTGACAGTGATTTCTGATTCTGACAATGGTTTCTGAATCTGTTTGTGGGCCTAAGTGGGCATTTATTTTTTTCTTCTAATTTTGTTGCCCTTGGTCGGTGACACTCCTACATAACACACACACACACACACACACACACACACACACACACACACACACACGTACATGTGCCTCAGGTTCTCCAGGTCGTAGAAAAGACTACTTGGCAGCAACTCTAGCTGGTTCTCGTTCAGGTCCCTGGAAAAAGAAAAAAAAAAATACATTTGAATAAGAGAAAGGAAACAGCTGTAAATCAGTAGTAATAACGCAGTAACGGCATAGCTTAGTGGACTGGGACGGGTGGGGGACGACTAGGCCATACTCACAGCTCCACCAGCTCAGTCAGTTTGGTGAAAGAATTCTTGTGCAGAAATTTGAGGCGATTCATTCCCAAGTCTCTGTAAACAATATCCACATTAATGTTTTATTCAATCTTTTCCTTCTTTTCCGTCAACCTCCTGTTTCCCCTCCCTATTTTTTTTTATTGGTGTGTGTGTGTGTGTGTGTGTGTGTGTGTGTGTGTGTGTGTGTCTGTGTGTGTGTCTATGTGTGTGTGTGTGTGTGGTTCTGTCTCTTCTCATGCCATCGTCTTCACAGTCCTTTCACCTGCAGTCATTCCTTCCCCTCCCGAGCTTACCCTTCCACCCTACGGTCTCACACTCACAGACTTCGGGTGTCGATGGGGATCTGCTGTTTGCGCGGCACGTGATCGAGGAGCTCTAGGCGCCAGCAGGACACGAATCTGGTTTCCATGGTGCAGGAGCAGGGGCCCTCAGCACACATGGACCACCGCTCAGGCCCACTGTTGATCGGCCATACTAAACGGGTAAGAGAGAGAGAGAGAGAGAGAGAGAGAGAGAGAGAGAGAGAGAGAGAGAGAGAGAGAGAGAGAGAGAGAGAGAGCAGTTTATTTTTTTCTTTTCCTAAGTATTCCATTCAGTAACAGTTAATGTTGGTCATCCGTGGCACAGCAACACCTGTGTCACAGTTGTCCTCACCTGGTTGTAGAAGGCTGCTGGTGTCCCTCTTGAGGTCCTCCACTTGCCGGATCAACGCTTCTAGCTTGGACATGCTCTCAAATACCTCCTCCATGGCTTCTGGTTTAATAGTGTGCATCATCTTAGCCATCGTCAGGTCGGTGTAGCGCCGCGCCAAGTCGATCGCCTGACACCCATTGAGACCACACAGCCCTGCATCCCCCTCCTCCGCCGCATTCCCCGCCGCCCATACCAGCATCAACACCAACACACATTCTCGCACTGCCATAGTTTCTACGCCGAGGAGAAAAGAGCAACGGCACCCCCTCGCCACCACCTTCCCCTCCGAAGTGCCGCCCGCTGTGCCTCAGAGGCGGAACTTGGGGCCTTCGACAGGACACGCGATAATTGATTAATTAACAGTCAATGAAAGGTAAGAGGTCAGCTGAAGAGGGAAGCACGTTTTGGTGTGTGTGTGTGTGTGTGTGTGTGTGTGTGTGTGTGTGTGTGTGTGTGTGTGTGTGTGTATTGCAGTTGTTTCTTTGCTGATTTTCATGTGTGTGTGTGTGCGTGTGCGTGTGTGTGTGTGTGTGTGTGTGTGTGTGTGTGTGTGTGTGTGTGTGTGTGTGTGTGTGTGTGTGTGTGTGCAAGTAAGTAAGTAAATAAGCAAATAAGTAAGTGAGAAGGTAAGTAAAATTTATTGCTGTTAGCAAGTACATACAAATTGTAAAATATACAATATTGATCCAGCAACAGTCTGTCGAGCAGTAGCTTCCTCACAGACAGAACATAAACATAATACATATAAGTACGTATATAATGTATATACAGCCTTCATCTAGTTATTTGTAAGTAAGCAGAAATGTAAAACTGATCTTTTCAATAATATCATCTTTTAATATATTAAAATGATAAGTACAAAAGGTGTGCAGAAAATTCCACCAACGAAAATTTCACAAGAAAATTTCACCCATGTAAAATTCCACCCATGAAAATTCCACACACAAATGATAAATGATAATGCATACAACAGGTTAAAAAAAAAATAAATAAATAAAAAATAAACTTTCATTTTATTGATTTACGTTCTAGGCAACCAAAATGGTCACAGGGTTAAAAACCAGGTTAAAAACGAAGTTTAAAAATTAAGGCAGACAAACTATTTTTTCATTGTATTTTATTTAAAGCTTGGTTTAATGAAGGTTATGTGCAACGCCTTTCAGAAACTCCATGATGTTTCCACGATAGTTCTCCACGAGGGTTTTCAGTCTTTTGTTTATAGTCTTGTTTTTTTTTTTTTTTTTTTTTTTTTTTTCGTTTTTTTACTCATCTCTTCGGACGTGCAATAATTTTGTTTGTGTGAGGGTTTCTTCCTTTTTTAGTGCAGCACAAAGCTTCCACAAATTCGGGTACATACTTGTTATAGACGCTCTTAGTGCACTGTGAAAACCTACAGCATTATTAGTTTTAGGTTGGTCATTCAGAATACCCTCTTGTACGTTTCCCACTTCAATTGGAAAAGAGGTTCTACTCTTCTTTGTCGTTCGCCCCTTCCCCGTTGAATACCAATGTAGGCGCCTTCAAAGTAGGTAATGAATTCAGCTGGTATAACTTCATCATCAGACAGAAGCTCGAATGTATCAACAACGTCCTCGAGCGGTAAAAATGCAAAGGCATTAAAGCATTTTATATTAAGACCAAAAGAATGTTCATTGTTGTACTGCTCTTTTTTATCACTTTGACATTTTTCGCCAACAGGAATGACCAAAATTAAACAAACAACCAGAAACTACAGCATTGTGAAAAACCGTTGTGAAAGCAGTGTGCACAGCTTTCTCAAAAACCATGATGCACTGAACTGGTAGACTGTTTGGACGTAAGTTAGAAATAGCCGAAAAAAGTCTTCGATAGGTAGTTTCTTGTTTATTAGGAAGCAAAGCAAACACACGTGTGAGACATGAATCATTAATGACAGCATGAACCGTAAAAAAGCTGCGTCCAAAGGTTTGGTGCTGCTTTGAATGTCCCATCAAAAGCCCATGAGTTACTTGTTGATAATTCATCCAAGCCAGAATCTATTGCAAATATCAGTATTCGATGCACGTCATCGATGCCACCATCAAACGCCAAGAAACTGGAACCATCAGCAAGATATTTAAATGAATCAGGGATTTCGTATCCAGTGCGACATTTTGGAAGTGCAGGATATCCTAAAGCAGTCCGTCGCCAGTTTTGAATAGTCCTAGAAAGCGTGTAAATATTTTGCAATTGCGATCAAGATTCTTCCTGGAGTGGTTGTGTACCACCTGCTATTAATTATCTTGATGTTGCACAACCCGCATGCTCTGCATCGTGCATCGAATTTACTGCAATCCGTGCTTCAGTTTTAGCACATGAAGCCGGATGAGTATGACTTCCTGAACAAAACACTGAGGCAGACTCGTCACAGTTGTAATGCGTGTGAATACAGGCCTTCCAGCCTGCATAAAATAGTTCACATCTCCAGTAAGTTTTTGTCTTGAAGCTTCTCACAGACGTAGTTTTCTTCATTACACAGTTTTCTTTTTCCTTTTTCACTTTTTAATAAATGTCAGTGCCATGGTATATGGTATAAATGGGCACGTTTTAATGTAATGGAGAGTAAGGAGAAACTGAAGGTATAGCCTACTATACCTTCAGAGGAAGCTTCTGCTTCGAAGCTTTGAACGTCATACTCTCAAGCTTTTATAGTTTCCAGTACTAATTTCATAATCCAAAGCTTCGGTACACTTAAAAGAGCACACACACACACACACACACACACACACACGTTCTATACTAATTTCATGCATTTTGGGTGGAACTTTCTTGGATGGAAATTTACATGGGTGAAATTTATTATTATTATTATTATTATTATTATTATTATTATTATTATTATTATTAATGATGATAATAATAATAATAATAATAATAATAATAATAATAATAATAATAATAATAATAACAACTGAAAAAGAAAAAGATGAATACTGACTACTAGAGCAGAAATGATGACAAGTGCTGTGTTGCATGTAAAGGCACTATCAATCATACAATATTGCGCAATCATATCTATAAGTGTATGGGTATGATTGAAGGATTGCGCAAATGACTGAAGGTGATTGAAGAGGGTCCAGCACTGTTTGATTTTTAGCCATCAGTCATGACGCGTGCACAGTCATGACTGACAGTGTGTGGCAATGATTGAGAAAAAACAGCAGTCTTCAACCAACAACCATGGAGAGCCGAGTACACAGGACACAGGAATTTTGGCGGGAAATCCTTGAACTCTACCGAAGATTCCCAGCATTGTGGAAGATCAAATGTGACGATTACAAGAACATAAATTTTACGTAGGAAATTCTTGTAGTCGACAGGAGAAGAGATTACAAGTTCTTATAGAAGGTTGTCGTGGATGAATTCATGCCTTTTCTTAAGTCTGTCCTTCATCCACACCTTTCTCCTTTTCTTATTTGGTTCCATGCTCTCAAGGGCAAAGACAATGGCAATACATGCAGCCTGCTTACTCATCTTGACCGAATGAAGCACACACGACAACTATTGATTGCACAATCTCATTACTAGTGTGGGGCCAAAACCGATGATTGAACTGTTTGCTGAATCACCATGGTTGCGCAGTCATGATTGATAGTGTATGGAGGCCTTTAAGTATATGACTTAATTATCTTTTTAAATGCGTTAATATATTTCTAACATCATTAAGAAAATATATTTTGAATTGGCATGGTATTATATAATTAGGGATCAGAACATATAACACTGTTTTTAAAAGAGAGATGTTCTGAATTGAGAACACACTACGTAAATCTGTTACTACTCTGTGTGTGGTGAACATTATCAACAAATTGTTTATCGTTTCCCTTATATTATTATATAATTTGATATACTAATATTAAAGAAAAATTTTCATGTATAGAGACACAGTTTAGGATCCTCATTAAGGAAAAGTTGCATTTACAGAATGATGTTTACTTAGAAAGGCAATCCATCTCAAGACTTTCCTTTCCGTTGTTGTTAACTTATTCACGAGAGATTATACTATTCTTATTCTCCAAACAGATACCCAGTGAGTGAAGTGAGGGTAACAGCGAGTATAGTACATACTTAGTAGAAATGCATCAGATATAAGGTTATGTCTAATATTATCTAATCTACCACATATTTGTGAGATTTTTAAACATTTTCTGTGTGGCATTTTTCATAGATTTTCATCACTCACTGATCCTTGTGGGACCACTTCTTTTCTCCAGGTTGAGTATTTTCTCCTTAGAGTTCTCCTCATTTCTCCTCTGTCCAGAATATCTTTCATCTATTCTAGTAATTCTCCCTTAATAATCTACCTCCTATGTATTCGGATTTCCATATCAGTCACTTGTGTGGTACTCTGTCAAATGTTTCTTGAAATACAAATAAATTATGCTTACTCATCCGTCTTTTTTTTTTTTTTTTTTTTTTTTGTGTGTGTGTGTGTGTGTGTGTGTGTGTGTGTGTGTGTGTGTGTGTGTGTGTAGAAGTAGCACCAATCTCTGAGGTGCCAGTCCCCAAACAGAATGAGAAACAATCATCAAAAATTGGAGGAAAAAGTGTCTTGAAACTTCCCTCTCTTGAAAGAATTCAATTAAGTCGTAGTAAGGAGAAAATACATAAGCAGCCAAGGAGTTCCAGAGTTCACCAGAAAAGAGAATGAATTATTGAGAAAGGTAAACAGAATAAGGATGAAAGAAAGTAGAAAGTCTTGTGCAGCAAGGCCATGGGAGGAGGGTAGGGATGCAGTTAGTAAGCTCAGAAGAAAGGTTAACATAAAATTAGTGTTAGAAGATAGCAAGAGGAGCAACACTCCAGAGATAAAAAAGAGGCTGAAGACAGTCAGTTACAAGAGAGGAGTTGATAAGACGAAATGCTTTTGATTCCACCCTGTCTAAAAGAGTGGAACACCCCATACATGTGAAGTGTACTTCATACATGGGTGGATAAAGGTGCAGAGTTACACCAGGGGTGTGGGGGGATGAGGAAAAGGGCAGAGATGACTCATAATGCATAACTAAGCTATTTTAGCTAGAGATGAAATGTGAAGTTAAAAGTTTAGATTACAAGCAGAGCACAGACCAAGGATATTCAATGTAGAAGGAGGGGAACAGTTGAGTGTCATTAAAGAAGACAGGATAGTTATGAGGAAGGTAGTGTTGAACTGATAGATGGAGGAATTTAATTTTTAAGGCACTGAACAATACTAAGTTTCCTCAACCCCAATCAGAAATTTTAAGAATGATCAGAAGTTATGCATTCTGTGGCTTTGATCACTGTCTGAGTTGTTTAATTCCTGAAGAGTTGGACATCTATGAACAAATATGGCAAAGTGCAGGGTGCTATCATCAGGTTAGGAATAGAAAGGACAAGAAGTTTGGTTTAGAAGATGAATGAGAAAAAATAAGAGAGTGTGTGACAGGATTGAACCCTGAGGAACCCTCAAGCCCAGTAGGCACCTGCCGAAATGATAATTACTCCCAGTGAAGCCTAAAGCACTGGATCAGGGGGTACTGTGAACTTATTGTTAAACCCAACTGTGACATCACTGAACATTTCCCTTTGTGTCTCACAACAAAAGGGGGCAGTCACAGCCTAAAGACAACTCCCTTCCTTCACACAAAACTACAAGCACCTAATTACACACACACATTTCAATCAAAATTCAGAATTATCATGGCGACTCCTACACCAGCCTCAGAATTCCCATCTGAGGAGGGGGCCACAAATGTCTCCAGGTCAGACTGTTCTTCTGGAATCGACCCTAAGAATTTTGACGCCCCACTCAACTTTTTATTCATAACTTCTACAACATTTGCAGACTAAGATCTATTTTTCAACCTGTAAAACATCATCTCTCCTCTACTAAACTTCCTCATCTTTTCCTCACTGAAACATAGATGTCTGAGGCAACTGACAGTAGCCCCTTTCCTGTTCCCTTCTACTTTCTTTATCCTCATTTTCAATCCAAAGCTGGGTGTTGTGTTTGTATGCAACGACTTAACCTGCTCTTGTGCTCTTGAATCTTCTGAGTTTTCCACCATCTGGATATGACTACAGATTCACTCTCAAACTAAGTTTATCTATGCTGTATATCTCTCATCTAACTCCTCTGACTGTCAGAAATTCTTTGACTACTTAACTTCCAAAGTGGAGCACATTCTGACTCTCTTCCTTTTTGCAGAAATCTCCATTCTTGGGGACTTCAATGTTCACCACCAGCTTTGGCTTTCCTCTCCCTTCACTGAACATCCTGTTGAAGTAGCCTTTAACTTTGCTATTCTCCATGACCCAGAGCAATTGCTGCAACACCCTACTCATATTCCTGACCGTCTTGGAGATATGCCCAACATTATTGACCTTTTACTAACTCTAATCCTTCTGCTTATGCTGTTACCTTCTCTTCTCTGCTGGGCTCCTCCGATCACAATCTCATATCTACATCTCATCCTATCGCTCCAATCCCTCCTCAGGATCCCCTAAGGAGAAGTACCTCAGACGTTTTGCCTCTGCTAGTTGGGGAGACCTGAGGAGGTATTTTGCTGATTTTCCTTGGAATGACTACTGCTTACATGTCAGAGACATGTAAGCATGTCAGAGATTTTCCTTGGAATGACTACTGCTTACATGTCAGAGACTGTGTGCTGAGAGCATAACAGAAGTAATAGTGTCTGTCATGGAGGTGTACATTCCTCACTCTTTTTCTCAACCTAAACCTTCCAAACCTTGGTTTAACAAAGCCTGTTCTCGTGCTATACATGATAGAGAGGTAGCCCACAAAAGGTACTTGAGCCTTCCATTATCAGAATCTCGTGCGCTCTATAATTCTGCCCGGGTCCATGCCAAGTCTGTTTTCCAACTAGTCAAAAATTCCTTCATTACTAGAAAGTGTCAAAATCTTTCAAGATCTAACTCTCCTCGTGATTTCCGGCATCCAGCCAAAAACATGTCCAATAACTTTGCTTCTTCTTTTCCTCCTTTATTTCAATGAGATGGCACCACTGCTATCACATCTATCTCTAAGCTGAACTCTTTGTTCAAACCTTTGCTAAAAACTTGACCTTGGATGATTCAAGGCTTGTGCCTCCCTCCTCCATCCTCTGACTACTTCATGGTAGCTATTGAAATTCTTCACAATGATATCTTCCATGCCCTCACTGGCCTAAACCCTCAGGAGGCTTATGGACATGATGGGGTCCTTCCTATTGTACTCTGAAACTGTGTCTCTGTGATTGCACCTTGCCTAGTCAAACTCTTTCAACTCTGTCTGTCAACATCTACCTTTCCTTCTTGCTGGAAGTTTGCCTACATTCAGCCTGTTCCTAAGAAAGGTGACTGTTTTAATCCCTCAAACTACTGTCCTATTGCTTTAATTTCCTGCCTATCTAAAGTTTTTAATCTATCCTCAACAAGAAGATTCTTAAACATCTATCACTTCACAACCTTCTATCTGATCGCCAGTATGGGTTCCATCAAGGCTGCTCAATTGGTGATCTGGTTTTCCTTACTGATTCTTGGTCATTCTCTTTTAGAGATTTTTGCTGTTGCCTTAGACATATCAAAACCTTTTGCTAGAGTCTGCCACAAAACTTTGATTTCCAAACTACCCTCTTACGGCTTCTATCTTTCTCTCTGTAACTTCATCTCAAGTTTTCTTTCTGACCATTCTATTGCTGCTGTGATAGATGGTCACTGCTCTGCTCCTAAATCTATTAACAGTGGTGTTTCTCAGGGTTCTGTCCTGTCACTCACTCTCTTCCTATTATTCATCATTGATCTTCTAAACCAAACTTCTTGTCCTATCCACTCCTACGCTAATGATACCACCCTGCATTTTTCCATGCCTTTTCATAGACGTCCAACCCTTCAGGAGGTAAACATTTCATGCAGGGAAGCCACAGAATGCCTGACTCCTGATCTCTCAAAAATTTCTGATTGGGACAGAGCAAATCTGATTTTGTTCAGTGCCTCAAAAACTCAGTAACTCCATATATCAATTTGACACAACCTTCCAGACAACTATTCCCTCTTTTTCACTGACACTTAACTGTCCCTCTCTTCTACACTGAACATCCTCAGTCTGTCCTTTTTTTGATAATCTAGACTGGAAACTTCACATCTCATCTCTAGCTAAAACAGCTTCTATGAAGTTAGGCATTTTGGGATGTCTCCACCAGTTTTTCTCACCCCCTCCCCTTAGCCGCTAACTTTGTACAAGGGCCTTATCTGTCCATGTATGGAGTATGCTTCACATGTCTAGGGGGATTCCACTCATACCACTCTTCTAGAAAGGGTGAAATCAAAAGCTCTTTGTTTCATCAACTCTCCTCTAACTGACTGTCTTCAGCCTCTTTCTCATCACCACAGTGTTGCATTTCTTGCTATCTTCTACCACTATTTATTTTCACTCTAACTCCTCTTCTGATCTTGCTAAATGCATGCCTCCCTTCCTCCTGTGGCCTCATTGCACAAGATTTTTCTTTCTTTCACCCATATTCTGTCCACCTCTCTAATGTGAAAGTTAACCATTATTCTCAGTCATTCATCCCTTCCTCTGGTAAACTGTGGAATTCCCTGCCTGCTTCTGTATTTCCACCTTCCTATGACTTCAACTCATTCAAGAGGGAGGTTTCAAGACACTTATCTTCAATTTTTTTTATTACCACTTTGGACCCTGTTCAGGGACTGGCATCTCAGTGGACTTTTGTTTTTCTTTATTGGATTTTTCTTGCCCTTGGTCAGGGGTCCTTCTACATAAAAAAAAGTGACAATCTACCACAGCTGCAATAGAACAGTCACAAAGGAAACTTGAGATGAAGTTACATAGAAAGGAATAGAAGCCATAAGTGGATAGTTTGGAAATTAAAGTTTTGTGCCAGACTCTATGAAAAGCTCTTGATATGTCTAAGGCAACAGTGAAAGTTTCACCAAAATCCATAATAGAGGATGACTAAGACTCAATGAGGAAAGACAGATCACCAGTAAAGCAGACTTGACAGAATCCATGCTGGTCATCAGATGTAAGGTTGTGAAGTAATAGATGTTCAAGAATCTACCTATTGAGAATAGATTAAAAACCTTAGAGAAGGAGGAAATTAAAGCAATAGGACAGTAATTTGAGGGATTAGAATGGTCATGCTATTTAGGAACAGGTTGAATGTAGACTTCCAGCAAGAAGGAAAGATAGGTGTTGATAGACAGGACTAGGAGAGTTTGACTAGTTAAGGTGCAAGTATGGAGGCACAGTTTTGGAGACCAATAAGAAAGACCCCATCAGGTCAAAAAGCCTTCTGAGGGTTAAGGCCTGTCAGGGTGTAGAAGACATCACTGCAAAGTATCTAAATCAAGTTGAAGCAGAGGAGGGAAAGATGAAGAAAAATTTATTGGAGATGTCTTTGGCTAGGTGACAGAAGTCATGAGAGGAATTAGACCTTGAAAGATTTTGACATTTTCCATTGATGAAGGAGTTTTTGGTTAATTAGAGCACATTCTGACTCTTCTCTTTTGCAGAAATCTCCTTTCTTGGAAACTTCAATGTTCACCACCAGTTTTGGCTTTCATCTCCCTCCACTGACCATCCTGGTGAACTAGCCTTTAACTTTGCCATCCTTCACAACCTATAGCAACTGGTGCAACACCCTACTCATTTTCCTGACCATATTGGAGATATGTCCTTGACCTTTTCCTAACCTCTAATTCTCCTGCTTATGCTGTCACCCTGTCTTCTCCATTGGGCTTCTCTGATCACAATCTCATACTCATATCTGTATGTCCTATCACTCCAATCCCTCCTCAGGATTCCCCCAAAAGCAGTGGTGCTTCTGATGTCTTGCCCCTGCTAATTAGTGGGACCTGAGGAAGTATTATGCTGATTTTTCTTGAAATGACTACTGCTACCGTGTCAGAGATCCATCTCTCTCTGTGTACACTAAGTGCATAACAGAGGTGATAGTGTCTGGCATAGAGGCGTACATTCCTCACTCTCTCTCTCAACCTAAACCTTCCAACCTTGGTTTAACATAGCCTGTTCACAAGCTATACAAGATAGAGGTGGCCCACAAAGGGTACTGAGCCTTCAATCACCTGAAACTCATCCACTTTATATTTATGCTTGGAAACATGTCAAGTCTCTTCTTCAACTAGCCAAAAACTCCTTTATTAATAGTGTAAAAATCTTTCAAGATCTAACTCCCATCGTGACTTGTGGCACCTAGCCAAAAGCATCTCCAATAACTCTTCTTCATCTTTTCCTCCTTTATTTTAAACTAATGGCACCACTGCCATCTCATCTATTTCTAAACCTGAACTCTTTGCTCAAACCTTTACTAAAAACTCTACTTTGGATGATCCAGAGCTTGTTCCTCCCTCTCCTCCACCCTCTGACTATTTCATACTACCCATTAAAATCCTTTAGTGATGTTTTCCATGCCCTCACTGGTCTAAACCCTTGGAAAGCTTATGGACCTGACAGGGTCTCTCCTATTTTTCTTTGAAACTGTGCCTCTGTGATTGTACCTTGTCTAGTCAAACTCTTTCAACTGTCTGTCTGTCAACATCAACCTTTCCTTCTTGCTGGAAGTTTGCCTACATTCAGCCTCCTCCTAAAAAGTGTTGCTGTTCTAATCCCTCAAACAACCACCCTATTGCTTTAATTTCTTCCCTATCTAAAGGTTATGGATCCTCAACAGGAAGATTCTTAAAAATCTATCACTTCACAACCTTCTATTTCCTCCTTTATACCAGTATAGGTTCTGTCAAGGCCGTTCTACTGATGATCTTATAGCTTTCCTTACTGAGTCTTGGTCATCCTTTTTTAGAGATTTTGGAGAAACTTTTGCTGTTGCCTTAGACATATCAAAAGCTTTTCATAGAGTCAGGCACAAAGCTTTGATTTCCAAAGTACCCTCCTACGGCTTCTATCCTTCTCTCTAACTTCATCTCAAGTTTCCTTTCTGACCATTCTATTGTTGCTGTGGTAGATGGTCACTGTTCTTCTCCTAACTCTATTAAGTCACCCACTATCTTTCTATTATTCATCAATGATCTTCTTAATCAAACTTCTTGTCTTATCCATTCCTACACTGATGATATCACCCTGCACTTTTTCCATGTCTTTTCCTAGACATCCAACCATTCAGAAGTAAACGATTCACACAGGGAAGCCACAGAACACCTGACTTCTGATCTCTCCAAAATTTCTGATTGGATCAGAGTAAATTTAATATTGTTGAGCACCTCATCCTCAGTCTGCCCTTTTCTCATAATCTAAACTGGAAACTTTATGTTACATCTCTGGCTAAAACAACTTCTCTGATGTTAGGCATTCTGAGCTATTTCAGCTATTTTTTTTTCTCCACCAACCCACTGCTAACTCTGTACAGGGACCTTATCTCCCCATATAAGTAGTATGCTTCATATGTATGGAGGGGGTTCCACTCATACCTCTATTTTATACAGGGTGGAATCAAAAGCTTTTCATCTTATCAACTGCTCCCCTCTAACTGACCATCTTCAGCCTCTTTTCATTGCCATAATGTTGCATCTCTTGGTATCTTCTATCATTTCCTTCATGCTAACTGCTCTTCTGATCTTGCTAACTGCATGCCTCCCCTCCTCCTGTAGCCTCGCTGCACAAGACTTTTTTTATTTCCCTCATCACTATTCTGTCCACCTCTCAAATGCAAGAGTTAACCAGTATTCTCAGTCATTCTTCCCTTTCTTTGGTAAACTCTGGAACTCCCTGCCGGTTTCTGTATTTCCTCCTTCCTATGACTCAAACTCTTTCAAGAGGGAGGTTTCAAGACATTTGCCCTTCAATTTTTTATGATTCTTTTGATGTCTCTTTTGGGACTGGCATGCAAGTGGGATTTTTTTTTTTTCTGGTTTTGTTTCCCTTGGCTAGTGACCCTCTTACATAAAAAAAGAAAAAAAATACTTGGCATGATTCCAGGCAGAAATATAGAGTACATAATATTCAGGTGATGGAGGGCTCAAGTACCTTTTTTGGGCAACCTCTATCATGTCTAACAAAAGAACAAGCCGAGTTAAATCAAGGTTTGGAAGGTTTAGATCAAGCGAAAGAAGGAGGAGTGTACAACTTCTTGTTAGATACTATCACTTCTGTTATGCACTCAGCACACAGAGACAGTTCTCTGACACAGAAGTAGTAGTCATTCCAAGGAAAATTGGAATAATACATTCTCAGGTCCCCTGATTAGCAGTGGCGAAACATTAGAGGCACTGTTTTAAGGGATCCTGACACAGAAGAAGAATGGCACAGTTTCGGAGAACAATAGGAAGGACCCCATGTAATGCCCCCTATCTCATCTCCTGTGTGTTTGAATAGTATAAGTAATAGCTCAGTTGGTAAAGATTGCATCATCTCAGAGGAATAACCCTCCAAAATATTTCAAATTCATGTATTGTAGGTTTAACGTAAATTAATTATTTAATGATGGAGGTTGATCACAACACAATAACTTTTTAAAAGTTAACATTAATATCTAAATTGACTTGGCAAGAATGCAGTTATTAATCACTCCAAAAAAGAATTATTAAAAGTAACCATGGGAAGACTTATGTCCCCACAACTAAATTTTTTCACATTTCTTGATCAATTTCACTAATAGGATAATAGATCTGAAGGTTGTATAGTGAGGGAAAGGAGAGAGGGAATAAATGTTGTGGTGGCAGCTGGCAAGCCATATAACAGAAAGAGACACCATGGAGCGTCCCTTGGCAATGATGCCAGCATGCCCCTCGACTTTGTACACCAACCTCACACCACCCTCTGTTTTGCAAGTAAATACCTTGAATTTAGGGTTAAGGATAGTGTATAACTATATATATATATATATATATATATATATATATATATATATATATATATATATATATATATATATATATATATATATATATATATATATATATATATATATATATAGTGGTAACTTGGTTCTTGAACTTAATGCATTCCTGAATGCCATTCAAAATCCAAAACATTTGAAAACCAAAATTATTTTCCCCATGGGAATCAATGTAAAAAGGATTAATCCATTTCCAGACACCAGTCTACATTATCTTAGCGGCCTATGAGAGACATTCCCACAGCCGAGATGGCTGCTTCACAACATTTCCAGCTCACAAATTATTTATCTAGAATTAATGTATTGAATTCATCAGAAGATACTGTTTAGACTGATCTAATGAAGAAGCCTTACAGAAGGACACAGAGAGGCGCAACCCATTTAACACCAAAATGAAGGTGATCATAACACTTGAACATCTTGCTCCTGAGAAAAGCTAATGGAAAAATGCAATTATGCCATAGTGATGGCATTGTGGGTCATCAAGAGAGCCACAGATGGCTCAGGATAACTCTGGATAACTTGGGAGCACCGAAAACTTTGTTGACATCGTGGCTTTTCAATGGTATCACATTTACCTTATTTCAAAGAATGAATTACTGTCTGAATTACACTGTCTCTCCTCCAGATATATAAAAATGAAGTAGATATTTATAGAAACTATAAAGTAGTAATAAACAGTAGCTTATGCTATTTCTTTTAATATTTGCAATCAAGTAACTTTGTTCTAGAACCAAATTACAGTACCATAACCAAAGCAATAATGAGTTCAAAATTTTGTTAAAAAACTGATTTATTCTAAAAGGGAGGCATTTGGTAACTGAGGCTACACTGTATGTGTGTGTGTGTGTGTGTGTGTGTGTGTGTGTGTGTGTGTGTATATATATATATATATATATATATATATATATATATATATATATATATATATATATATATATATATATATATATATATATATATATATATATATATATATATATATATATATATATATATATATATATATATATATATATATATATATATATATATATTGTTGCATGCAGTAATGTAAGGCAATGTAGAAAGAAGAATGAAGAAAGAAGGATAGGAAGAGAGAGAGAGAGAGAGAGAGAGAGAGAGAGAGAGAGAGAGAGAGAGAGAGAGAGAGAGAGAGAGAGAGAGAGAGAGAGAGAGAGAGAGAGAGAGAGAGGCTGGGGACAAGAATTTGGCATATCTCTGACAGGTAGCCTACCCCACAGCACTTAGTATAACATTTACCCACTCAGAATCACTCATATTCCCCATGTAATTTTCCATACTTCCTGTTGATCCTTCAATTTCAGTCTTACCCAGCATTTAGTAGAAGAGTTGCTCTTGATGATAAGGTGGTGGTTCTTTATCAAGGCTTCATGGTCTGATCACTAGAATTTTCAAAAGTAAATAATTTTATTTGTACCAGTTACCAGCCTATGAGTGGGAGGTGAGGCAAGCACAGCGGCAGGATGGGATGTGTTCCAGTTCCTCCCCTTCCCCTTGAGCAAAAGTCACTGGCTGAGATGCAGTTCAAAGCTGCATGCTCACAGTCTAGTCAGTCATAGTCCAGCTACCACACAAGACAGACTTACAGTCAGAAGGCACATGCAGGGAGGAGACTAAATGGGTTTTTTTTTTTTTTTACAGTTAGTTGGGCCAGTTGCTCTAAAGAGATAAGTGAGTAATTACCAGCCATATGCCCCAGCCTGTATGGGTAGTGTAGGAGTCTCCATATTGGCCTACCCAGGAATGTAGTTAATTGTGTTATGCCCCAAATACTCACACACATATGCACCCACACACTCACTCACACACATACCCACTTGCACCCACACACAAGTACCCAAGCACCTGTGGGCACACATGAGCTGTGAGATGATAGTAGATACAGGCGAGGGACCTGTGTCTACATGAAAAACTGCCACTGCTGACCCAGCCTCAGCCCTTTTTATGAGGGTCACAGTGGGCCTGGCACTGGGAATAACAACAACAACAACCCTCTTGAGAATCGAGGACAAACCAGGATAGAAACACAATATCTCTGGTGAGTGGAGGCCATGTGCTCAGTGACCTCCACCTTCAGGAAGCCTCCCATCAGTGTCTCTGTCAGTGCCTTGCAGAGGATAGAGTTCGTGCCTCGTGACTGACTAAGAATAATGTGTAGCGTTGCATCTTCAGACTCAGGGAGTGCAGACCCTTGTGCCCACAGAACTCCGAGGGATGTTCCCCATCAACAACTCTGTCACCGACTCCTCTGGCACCCCAGGGGGTGGTTGGAGGACTAGGCAGCATACAGTGAGCTAGCTTGACATCCACAAGTAGAAACATCCCAAGTGCCACACCAGTGGGCCATGCACACAGCAGTGCACTGGCCTGAGGGGCACCTGGGGCACCTGGGGCACCGGACAACTCTACAGATGTTGAGTGCCATCTTTTACCAATGAACCTTGACAGAGACCAATGGTGACCACCCTAACCAGTCTAGCCATTGAACTAGAGCCACAATGTCCCTCCTGCATGCCCCAGCTGGTACCTCTGCCCAGGGAAAGCAATGCAGTCAATGGTGGTGGACAGTTCTCTCATGTCCTGGCCACCGCAGGAGTAACATCATCGAGGGAGAGGTAACCCAGCTTAACTGGTGACCTAGAGCTACAGCACCCCTCTTGCATGCTCCTGCCAGCACCTCTGCCCAGGAAAGGCAGTGCAGTTGACTGTAGAAGGCAGCTTGTTCACATCTTGGCAACTGCAGGAGCAACATCGTTGAGGATAATGTAACCCAACTTAAGGTATGATTGAGCAGGCCGACAGGCAACCCTGGGGGACCCTGCTGTGGTGCAGGGACCCCAAGGGGGGGGGGAAATAGGGAGGGTGCCCTGCCCCCCCAGCAGAGCCAGGGGAATTACTGGCCTAGAAGTGTTGAGTGTACAAGTGCCTAACTCGACACCTGGAGGTAGAGGTGTCAGGAGTAAAGACGTGCCATGTCATTGGCCTATCAGATAGAATGTAGGTTAGTGGTGGGGGACAGCAACCCCTAAGGAGTCGCCAGTCCCCCATTACCCCCCATGGTGGGGCGTAACAAATTGCAACACATTTCACATCAGGGATGTGACTTCTTGGCTCCGTGTGTGTGTAAGCCAAGCTTTGTTAGAGTGAGAGGCGAATTATCCCCATTTGTTTTCTGGGCACTTGTCTGTAATTGTGTTGTCATGTTAAGTGCTACGGCAATCTGGGTGTGTTCCCAATGCTCTTTTTGATACAAAGGATTACTTTACACTGCCTGGCAGTAATTTATCTTTCTTCCTTTTGGGAAGGAGGATATTATATTGCCTGGCAGAGTGCTATAATACCTTGTTGGGTGTGGACAATCCGTTATCATGGGCAATAATCCCCTTGGGGATTATTATACCTCAACTTTAAATGTGTTTGTCGCTCTTTGTAATTGTCTCTCCCTGGAACATGGCTGGTGATTCTTTTCCAGCTGTTGGAGTTAGTAATTGGTGGAATATTTCTTTGTTTGTTGGTGGGAGAAACAGACTTGTGTGAATAACCTGGTGTTATGACCACCTGGTAAAGGATGCAAGAATCAAAAGAGGACCTTGTAACCCATATTAAGCCCTGTACCCTATCACATAGGTGGTGACTTGGGGGAAGCTAGTCCATTTGAAGCAGCTGTGGGAAGGGCAGGGATTTGTGGTTATAATATATATATATATATATATATATATATATATATATATATATATATATATATATATATATATATATATATATATATATATATATATATATATATATATATATATATATATTCAGGAAGTCAGTGAACAGTAGTCTGGGGATGAAGTGAAGTGCATGAAAAGTTATAAGTAAACTATGAGAGACGTGCTGGTGTTGGGCAGAGACGCTTCAGGTGGTGATGGATGGTCTGTTGACTACCTCTAGCTTAAACTTTTGTTTTTGTTTTGTTTTGTGAGACAAGCTGAGCTTCCTTTCTTTCCTGCCAGTTACATCCACACCTTTAGTTAAAACATGAACTACACCTATGAATTTATTACTCTGAAGAGACAACAGTGCCTGCAAATAAAACCAAAGTAATGCTACCATATTTTTTTAATGCACAGATACATTACCAGGTGAGCAAGGTAAAGCTTTTCAAAGTAAGATTTTTTTTTTTCTTTTGCATATAAGGGTCAATGGCCAAGGGAAACAAAAGCCAGGAAAAAAAAAGCCCCTTAGGCATCAATCCCAAAAGAGATGTCAAGAGAATCATCGAAAATTGAAGGATAAGTGTTTTGAAACCTCCCTCTTGAATGAATTCAAGTCATAGGAGGGAGGAAATACAGAAGCAGGCAGGGAGTTTCAGAGTTTACCAGAGAAAGGAATGAATGACTGAGAATACTGGTTAACTCTTGCATTTGAGAGGTGGACAGAATAGTGATGAGGGAAATAAAAAAAGTTTTGTGCAGCAAGGCTGCAGGAGGAGGGGAGGCATGCAGTTAACAGAAGAGCAGTTAGCATGAAAGTAATGATAGAAGATACCAAGAAATACAACATTACAGCAATGAAAAGAGGCTGAAGACAGTCACTTAGAGGAGAGGAGTTGAGACAAAAAACTTTTGATTCCACCTGTATAAAATAGAGGTATGAGTGGAACCCCCTCCATACATGTGAAGCATACTCCTTACATGATAAGGCACCTTTGCAGAGTTAGCAGCTGGGGAGGGGTGAGAAAAACTGGCAGAGATGACTCAGAATGCCTAACTTCAGAGAAGCTGTTTTAGCCAGAGATGAGATGTGAAGTTTCTAGTTTAGATTATAAGTAAAGGGCAGATTGAGGATGAGGCACTAAACAATATTAACTTTACTCTGCCCCAGTCAGAAATTTTGGAGAGATCAGAAGTCAGGTGTTCTGTGGCTTCCCTATGTGAACTGTTTACTTCCTGAAGGGTTGGACATTCAGGAAAAGACATGGGGAAAATGCAGGGTGGTATCATCAGCATAGGATTGGATAGGACAAGAAGTATGGTTTAGATCATTAATGAATAATAGGAAGAGAGTGGGTGACAGGACAGAACCCTGAGAAACAGAACCCTTAATAGATTTAGGAGAAGAACAGTGAGCATCTACCACAGCAGTATTAGAATGGTCAGAACGGAAACTTAAGATGAGTTTACAATGAAAAGCATAGAAGCTGTAGGAGGATAGTTTGAAAACCAAAGCTTTGTGCCAGACTCTATTAAAAGCTTTTGATATGTCTCAGGCAACAGCAAAAGTTTCACCTAAATCTTTAAAAGAGAATGACCAAGACTACGTAAGGAAAGCCTGAAGATCACCAGTAGAGTGCCCTTGATGAAACCCATACTGGCAATCGGATAAAAGGTTATGAAGTGATAGATGTTTAAGAATCTTCCAGTTGAGGAGATTCAAAAACTTGATTGGCAGGAAATCAAAGCAATAGGATGGTATTTTGAGGAATCAGAAATGTCATCCTTTTTAGAAACAGGCTGAATGTAGGCAAACTTCCAGCAAGAAGAAAAAGTAAATGCTGATAGACAGAGTTGAAAGAGTTTGATTAGGCAAGGTGCAAGCACAGAGACACAGTTTTGGAGAACAATAGGGGGGACCCCATTTTATAAAGGTGAAGAATAGGGTAAAGGAAAAATAATGGCACCACACCCATCAGATCCATAAGGCCACCAAGTGCATGGAAAACATATTACTGCGAAGAATCTTAATAGGTAGCATGAAGTCCTGAGAGAGTGGAGGAAAAGAAAGAATAAGCCCTGAATTATCCAAGGTAGAGTTTTTAGCAAAGGTGTGAGTGAAGTGAAGAGTTCAGCTTTAGAAATAGATGAGATGTCAGTGTTGTCATTAAGTTGAAATAAAGAAGGGAAAGATGAAGCAGCAAAGTTATTGGAGATGTTTTTGGCTAGGTGCCAGAAGTCATGTGGGGAGTTTGATCTTGAAAGATTTTGACACTTTCTATTAATGAAGGAGTTTTTGGCTAGTTGGAGGACAGACTTGGTGTGATTCCAGGCAGAAATATAAAGCGCATGAGATTCAGGTGATGGAAGGCTCAAGTACCCTTTGTGGGCCACCTCTCTCATGTATAGCACAAGAACAGGCTGTGTTAAACAAAGGTTTGAAAGGTTTACATCAAGAGAGAGTCAGGAATGTATGCCTCCATGTCTCCTCTGTTATTCACTCAGCACACAGAGACAGGTTTCTGATAAAGGAGCAGTAGTCATTCCAAGGAAAATCAGCATATCTCTTCAGCTCCCCCCAATTAGCAGCGTATGCAAAACATCAGAGACACCTCCGTTTTGGGGTATCCTGAGGAGGGATTAGAGCAATAGTACAAAATGCAGATATGAGATTGTGATTGGAGGACCCCAACGGAGAAGATAGGGTAACAGCATAAGCAAATGAACTAGAGGTTAGGAAAAGGTCAAGAATGTTGGGTGCATCTCCAAGATGGTCAGGAAGAGTAGGGTGTTGCACCAGTTGCTCTAGGTCAGTAGTTCTCAAACTATGGGTCACGACCCAAAGTTGGGTCGCGAGATCAATTTTGATAGGTCGCAGGGACACAGGAACATTATCATGCTTTCAGTGTTTCAGTGTATTTCAGTTATTTAATTGAATTATTCTTCTTTAACCACAAATTACTTTTGTTATGTATGTTCATCTTCCCTCCACCTCCCTCCTCCTTGGCCCCACGTAATGGTGTCTCTGACTGCTGTACACAATCTGTACACATTATTTATTTTTTTCCAAAATAAAGTGTATATATCATTGTACATTTTCTTTCTCTTTACTTTACTCTGGGTCGTGAAGGAATGAAATGTTCCAAATAGGGTCGCTTATGAAAAAGTTTGAGAACCACTGCTCTAGGTCATGGAGGATTGCTAAGTTAAAGGCTAGTTCACCAGAATGGCCAGTGAAGGAAGAGGAAAGCCATAGTTGGTAGTGAATATTGAAGTCTCCAAGAATAAAGATCTCCACAAAATCGAAGAGAGTCAGAATGTGCTCCACTTTGGAAGTTAAGTAGTCAAAGAATTTCTTATAGTCAGAGGAATTAGATGAGAGGTATCCTTTTACAGCCTCCAGTCCTGTGTTTCTAAGAGCTTCTAACACCCACCTATCTACCATATCCTTTACTTTTCAAAACTCTTTATATATCCTATTCTGTAAATGTTATTAATTCAGCATCATACAAACAATGTGGGACTCCCGTACCTTTCCATAGACTCCAGCCTACTTCATACTTATTTATAACATGGCTTTCTCCACTCAAAATCATCCTTGCTGCTCTCCTTGCCTTGCCTTTTTTGATTGCCCTTTGTCTTTCACCTCCTACTCCTTCACTACTAACTTGCATTCCTAAGTAAGTATATTTCTCCACCACCTTCAGTACATTATCCTAGCAGCACTGGTTATTTCTGTCATCATTAAATTGCATTACTTTGGATGTACTAAACTTGAGCTTTCATCCTCTTTCATACTTGCTTGTTATTTGTAATATTTCCTTCATACATTCTTTACTGTCATCAGGGCTACATCATCTGCATAAGCTAAACACCATAGTCTACCATCTCTTATTTCTATACCTCAGCCACATAATCTAACTCTTGTTAATAATTCTTTGAAATATACATTAAAAAGTGTTGGAGTCATTATACTTCTCAGCCTTACTTCCACATTATTTTCCATCCAGCCTGTGCTCACTGTTCCCAGAGTAAATTTCACCTCATTGTTTTTATAAAAGTCCTCTATCACTTTTATCACTTTATAGTCAATTCCAATATGTTTGAGGAGACTAATTTTTTTTTTCCATCTACAACATTGTATGCTTTTTCCATATCCAAAAACACTAAATATAGTTGTTTTCCTGTTTTCTTACACTTTTCAGTTATGCCTCTCATCACAAATACATTTTGTAGGCCTCCTCTGCCTTTCCTAATTCCCACTTATTTTTTCACCCCCAGACATTATTTTCTTCTGCATACCCAAGTTGTTGGATTTTCAAGTTCAGTTTTTTTTTTATTTTCAGTTTGGTACTGTCCACAAAGTCCAATAACATTTGGCCATTCACATTCACTTTGTCACTGTTCAGTCCTATGTGGCCATTCATGTCTCCCACTACCATCCTATAGTTGCTTTCTGTACTTTTCTACAATTTTAACCATCACATCATATAATAAACTTCTATTCTTGTCATAGTTTCCTGTCTTTTCCACACCCATATATATTACTGTAATCCACCACACTTCATTATTTTCTTTCGCTTTCACTGTCATTATATCTCCTTTGTTATAACTTAACATTGTTATAACTTAACTTTTCTAGCTCTTTTCTCATACAAACTTCCAAAATATCTCTTCCTTCTTTCTTTTTTATTATTACACCTATGCCACCTCCCTTCTTTTCTCTAATTTTCCATCCTTTCCCAATACATATCCACTCACCTTCTTGCCACTCAATGTAATCATGCTATCCTGTTTCTTCTACTGCTGTCACATCGTAGTCTTTTCTTCCTTCTACCAGCATCCTTTCTTTTCTTTCTTTTTTCTTTCTTCACTCCATTCTCTGGTATTTAGGAAGGCCACATACATCCCATCCTCATTTTGGGCCTTATTCTATGCCTGGGTATAGATCTCATTGTGCTGGGCCCATTCCACAATGTTCCATGCCACCCAGACTTTTCCAGTGTTGGACATACACACACCATCCCTCACCCACACACAGCTCCAGTCCACTTCCTCATGAATCTGCAGTCTGTCACTTGACCATTCCTGTAACTTCTGCAAGCATTTTCTGTCCATTGCTGTCCTTTTTTTACCATGTCATGTTGCTTCTTGTTTCCATCTCATTAGTATGCACATCATCAGTGGATCTTGCTTCACTTTTGCTTTCACTATTTTGACCGTGTTTTCTATTTTGATTTGTAATCATTACCTAATAATATATAAACATATATATTTCATTCTGAGATCAAACAGTGGTGCTTAGGTTTTACTCTAGTACCAGTAACCATATCCCATAGGCCTACCCAAACCTTACTATTGTGGTATAAGATGCAGGGTGATTTTTTGGAGCATTTTTTAGGGGGAAAAAAGTGCGTCTTATATGGCAGAAAATATGGTATATAGGAGGCGCTTATAAACCTCTTCATGTTTATGTGAGCTCTCCTTGTGTGTGTGCCATCAGGAATGCTTCGTGGTGTGGAAGAGAAGTAAAAAAAATAAACAAATAAATTATAGAAAAATGTCTGATTCACACAAAATCACACAATACTGAGAGAGAGAGAGAGAGAGAGAGAGAGAGAGAGAGAGAGAGAGAGAGAGAGAGAGAGAGAGAGAGAGAGAGAGAGAGAGAGAGAGATGAATATTAATTTTTGCAGGGAAGTATCAATCCAGTCATCTGACCCAAGCACAAAGGTGTGAAGGGCATGTAGAAGAGGATGCTACTATGGCAAGTCTGCTGCAACAGTGCTGTGAATGCAGAGATCTTGCAGCAACATCACTGCAAATTCATTGTGACACTGGTGTGAGTGTGCTGCAACTCCCAGTCATGGTGACTCCACTACGAATGTTTTCTGCAAATGTTTTGAACAGTCCAAAATATTCACTGTTGCCTGGCAAACACACTGTGGTTCAGCCCACTCTGGCAACTCTGCTGCAAGTCCATTGTGAATGCATGGTGCAAACAAGTTGCAGCGGAGTTGCAGTGCATTCAATGGTCCAATGAGAATAACTTGGTGGAGAGAGAGAGAGAGAGTAATGGTATCTAGTGCGGGTATGGAATAAGATGCAGCATGAGTGTTAATACAGAAAACTTGGCAAGATGTTGGTAGAAAAGAAATGGCTAAGCTAAAGTAAGAAAAGGTTGCAAAAATTGATGGAATAGCTCCAGGAATATCAAAATACGTAAGTGCTCAGTAGTTTTATTTTTCTCATCAAATGCAATTAGAGATACTATTTATGTTGCACAAGAAGTCATGTCATTTGTGTGTGTGTGTGTGTGTGTGTGTGTGTGTGTCTATATATATATATATATATATATATATATATATATATATATATATATATATATATATATATATATATATATATATATATATATATATATATATATATATATATATAATGTTAATTTTATTTTATGTATTATTTATTATGTAGGAGGGCCACCAGCCAAGGACAACAAAACTGTGATTAAAAAAAGAGGGGGGGCCCCACAGAGTCGAAAGTGGTGGTAAAAAAATTACAGGATAAGTGTCTTGAAACCTTCTTGAAAGAATTCAAGTCATAGGAAGTTACAGAAGCAGGCAGGAAGTACCAGAATTTACCAGAGAAAGGGATGAATGATTAAGAATACTGGTTAACCCTTGCATTAAAGAGGTGAACAGAAAAGGGGTGAGAGAAAGAAGAAAATCTTGTACAACGAGACTGCAGGAGGAGCAGAGGCATGTAGTTAGCAAGATCAGAAGATCAGCTAGCATGAAAATAATAGTATAAGATAGCAAGAGATGCAGCGTTACAGTGATGAGGAAGAGACTGAAGACAGTCAGTTAGAGGAGAGGAGTTGATAAGACAAAAAGCCTTTGATTCCACCCTATCTAAAAGAGCAGTATGAGTGGAACCCCCATACATGTGAAGCATACTTCATACATGGACAGATAATGTCCCTGTACAGAGTTAGCTGCTGGGGGTGTGAGAAAAACCTAACTTCATAGATGTTTTAGCTAGAGTTGAGATGTGAAGTTTCCCATTCAGATTATAAGTAAAGGACAGACCAGAGATGTTAGTGTAAAAGGGGAGACAGTTGAATGTCACTGAAGAAGAGGGGGATAGTTGTCTGGAAGGTTGTGTCGAGTTGAGTTTTTGAGGCATTGAACACTACTAAGTTTGCTCTGCCCCAATCATATAAATAAATAAATAAATAAATATATATATATATATATATATATATATATATATATATATATATATATATATATATATATATATATATATATATATATATATATGTGTGTGTGTGTGTGTGTGTGTGTGTGTGTGTGTGCATGATTACCTAGTTGTGATTACCTGTTGTGTCATGCAGGAAAGGAGCTATGCTCATATTGTCCCACCTCTATCTCTGTGTGTGTGTGTGTGTGTGTGTGTGTGTGTGTGTGTGTGTGTGTGTATGTGTGTGTGTGTGTGTGTGTGTGTGTTCCATAACAACACCTGCACCTGCAATTCAATTAAAAGATCAGATGGTAGAGAAATAATAAATCCTGAGAGTATGGATTGTCCTCATGTTATAGAGGAAATGAAAAGCTGTCTAGATATAAAATTCATCAGATGTGATATTAGATGAGTCAATGTAGTCTTGGAGCTTATGACATGCTGTTCTGTCAGAGGAGTCTGAGGTCACAAAGCCACACAGTACAGTCTTAAGGCAGCTGGCATCACAGATGGTGGTATTAGAAGAAACTTCTGCAATGTCATTGTTGACATTCCTGTAAAAAAAAAAAAAAAAAAGTAAAAAAAAAATAAGATTTCATTAGTAATGAAGATATAAAATTACTATGTACTATATGGTTATGTTAACTGATCATTAATACTATACTCAAACCAAGACTGTTTTAAGTGCTTGTAGTACATAAACCACAAGCATACTTGGTATAGCACTAAATAAGAAAAGCAGGTAACTTTTAAACTTCTTTTTGGTTTCACATATTTCCAGTTTTCTAAACCAAGAGTTTTGCTCTAGCCATCAAAAATTATAAACTGACCATCAAAAAATTATAAACTGACCATCAAAAAAATTATAAACAAGTCAAGTTGGTGATTGCAATAATTTCAATGGTCAGCCTGGATGCTGTTGGAATGTGGCTGTTACTGGGTTGCTGAAGTACAGTAACAATGCTGCATGATGAAGGAATTATGTACAGTTAGTGTGGTTGTGAGAGGGTGCTATTGTGAGAGGGTATCAATAAATCAAAGGTAGATGTTTGTCTATGAGGATCCAATGTCTTTGAATGTTTCCGAAGATATTTTACAAGATAGGGCACATTTTGAAAACAAATGATACTGAAAGGAGAAAGGAAACTTTTTATGTAAGAGGGGAACTGCCCAAAGGCAACATTATAAAAAAGAGGCCCACTGAGATAACAATCCCTAAAAGAAAAAATGCAAAAAGCATTATCCTAAATTGGAGAAGTATCTCCCTCTTGAAAGATTATAAGTCATGGGAATGGGAAAATAACAGAAACAGGCAGGGAGTTCCAGAGTTTACCATTGAAAGGGATGAATGATATTTGGGAGATGGACAGAACAGAGAAAGTCTTCTGCAGTGGGCAGAGAGAAGGCATGCAGTTAGCATGAAAGTAGCCATAGAAGATGCCAAGACATGCAACACTGCAAAAGAGAAAGAGAAGCTGAAAAGTCAATTAGAGGAGAATAGTTTACATTAAATGTTTTTGACTTCTTCCTGTTCAACAGAGCAGTGTGAGTGGAACCCACCCCCTGCCTTTATACAGGGTGTCTCATGAGTTAAGGTACATACTTTGGGACTTGATAGTTCAAGTAATTCAAAGTTGAAAATACTCTATACACATATGCTGTGTTTTGCTTTATAGTGTGAAGAGTTAATGTGTAACTTGTGTGCTGCAGGAACCACTCATCTGGGTGGGCCTCCTCTGCCTTCTCCCTACGTACTCCAGTGGTGTCGTACAGCATTAAGTGATAATTTTTTTGTGTACAATCTACACAGTCAAAATCTTACAGGAAATGGTTAGCAAATGACAGACTAAACTTTTGTATGTGCTAGTGAAGAAAATGTACAGGTAACACGCTACTACAGGGGTTGCTAAGAGCTACTTTTAAACATACATGGTAATTCACCAGCCTCATGACAACCCAGTGTTCCCACCACCCCTGTAAATGTCCTTTTAGAGTATTTGATATTCTTTCTAAGTGATATCAAATTGTGCTGTATTCCTTGAATTTTGCTCCTTTACATATCTGTGTCTGTATTCTTATATTGATGATGGGGTTTTGTATTGCCATCTGGACAATACTGTCTTGAGCTGATTTGATACATTCAGCTGCTGCAGAAGTACCAGGGAAACACCTTCTCTCACAGAGATGCTGACACTCTGTAGAATACTCTGTTATCTGGGTGTCTTCTTTCTGAGTACCTGCATCTGTATTCTGCTGCTGCAGCCCAGACATTCCCATCACAGAGTGAATATCATGTCATGAATATCATCACATGAATATCATGTCCAAATGCTCATGTTACTGAATGTGAAGAGCATATTCACTATAGGAAAAAGATAAGCTTTGGCAGTCAGCTGACTGATAAGGCTTGTCACTGAGGTGTCAAGATGTCAACTGTGGAGTGTTGAGTGAGTGACAGTTGCAGAGAATTGCCATGTATGTTTAAAAAAATAGCACTTAACAACCACTGTATTGGTGTGTTACCTGTATATTTTCTTCACTGGTACATACAAAAATTTAATCTGTCATTTGGAGTTTCCTTTGACTGTATAGACTGTACACAAAAAGTGACTACTTAATGCCACACGGCACCACTTATATACTCGTACATAGCAAGCTGAGGAGAGAAGGAAGGCAGAAGAGGCCCACCCAGGCAAGTGGTTCCTGCAACACACAACTTAAATGTTAATTTCTTGCAAAATAAAACAAAACACAGCATATAGTATTTTTGACTTAGAATTACTTGAACTATAAAATCCCAAAGTATGCACCTTAACTTGTGAGACACCCTGTATGTACATGAAGTGCACTCCCCAAGAGTAAATACATGTGTGAATAAGATGCTTCTGCAAAGTCAGCAGTTGAAGGGATAAAAAAAAAAAAAAAAAAAAAAAAAAAAAAAAAAAAACTGGCAGAGACTACTCAGAATGCCTAACTTTACAGAAGCTAGAAATACGTTCTGAAGTTCCTAATTTACATTATTAGTAAACGACAGACTGAGAATGTTCATTGTTGAAGAGGGGGACAGTTGAGTGTCATTGAAGAAAAGAGAATAGTTATCTGGAAGGTTGTGTGAAGCTGATAGCTAGAGGAATTGAGTTTTGAGGCATTGAACAACTAAATTTACTCTGCCCCATTCAGAGATTTTACAAAAATTGTAAGTTGGGCATTTAGTGTTCCCTTGTGTGAGTTGTTAATTTCCTGAAGGCTTGGATGTGTAAGAAAAAAAAGTGGGAAAGTGCAGTGAGGTTTCATCAGCATAGGAGTGGATAGGACAAGAGGTATGGCTTACATCACTGATGAATAACAAGAACAGAACATCACTGATGAATAACAAGAACAGATTGAGTAACAGGACAGAACCCTGAGGAACATAACTGTTATTATTAAACGACTTAGGAGATGAAGAATGACCATGTACCACAGCAGAAATAGAATGGTCAAAAACGAAACGAGATGAAGTTACAGAGAGAACGAAAGAAGCCATAGGAGGGTAGTTTGGAAACCAAAGCTTTGTGCCAGACTCTATCAAATGCTTTTGATATGTCTAAGGCAATAGTGAAAGTTTCACCAAAATCCCTAAAAGAGGATGACCAAGACTCAATAAGGAAACCAAGATCACCAGTAGAGCAGCCATGATGGAACCCATACTGGTGACCAGATAGAAGGATGTGAAGCAACAGACCTTTAAGAATCTTCCTGTTAAGAAAAGATTGAAAACTTTAGAGAGGCAGGAAATTAAAACAATAAGACTGTAGTTTAAGGGATTAGAATGGTCAGCCTTTTTAGAAACACGGTGAATGTAGGTAAACTTCCAACAAGAAGGAAAGATAGATGTTGATAGACAAAGTTGGTAGAGTCTGACCAGGCAAGGTGCTAGCAAGGAGGCACAGTTTCAGAAAACAATAGGAGGGACTCTATCAGGGGTTAAGGCCAGGAAGGGCATGAAAACAATATTGGGAAGAATCTTAATAGGAGGCATGAAGGGTGGAGGCGAGGGAGGAACAAGATGTGAATCATCCAAGATAGAGTTTTAGCATAACAAAAATATCAGCAAAGGGTTCAGCTTTAGAGACAGAGAAGATGGTAGTGATGCCATGAAGTTGAAAGAGAGTAAGGAAAAATGATGAAAGAAAGTTATTAGAGATATTTTGGCAAGGGAAGAGAGATATTTTTGGCAAGGGAAAGATTTTGACATCTACTATTGTTGAAGGAGTTCTTGGCTAGCTAAAGAATAGTCTTGGTGTGATTTGGGCAGATATATAAAATGCATGAGTTTCTGGAAATGGAAGGGTCAAGTACCTTTTGAGAGCCACCTCTTTATCATGTACAGCATGAGAAGAGCCTGGGTTAAACCAAGGTTTGGAAGGTTTAAGGCTAAAAAAGAGTGAGGAATGTACACCTTTATACCAGACACTTTGACCTCCATTATACACTCAGCACAGATGGGTTTCTGACATGAAAGCAGTAGTCATTCCACAAAAGTCAGAATAATACATCCCACAGTTGCCAGAGGCAAAATGCCAGAGGCACCTCTGGTTTGGGGATCCTGAGGATTCTTTGAAAAGTGCAGGGTGGTATCATCAGTGTAGGAGTGGATAGGACATGAAGTTAAGTTTAGAAGATCATTGATTCATAATAGGACAATATAAGATTCAATGAACAAAGACAACATTGAACACAAAGCCAGAGAATACTTGGTTTCCTGAGGAGGAACCTACATGGATGCATACAAGACACAAAACACACAGCTTACAACACACCTGTATGTCCAACACTGGAGCATTGTGCAGTGATTTGGAGCCCACACATGCAGACGAATATAAAGAAGCTGCAGCCAGGTTTATTACAAACAATTACACACGAACTCCTTCATAACAACATGTATTAAACATTATTATTATTTTTTTTTTTTCAGGAGACACTGGCCAAGGAAAAAAAAAAAAAAAAAAACCTGAGATGACAGTCCCCAAACAGGGTCCAAAGCGGTAGTAAAAAATTGGAGGATGAGTGTCTTAAACCTCCCTCTTGAAGGAATTCAAGTCATAGGAAGGTGGAAATACAGAAGCAATCAAAGAGTTAGAGTTTACCAGAGAAAAGGATGAATGATTGAGAATACTACTTAACTCATGCATTTGAGAGGTGGACAGAACAGGGGTTACAGAAGGAAGAAAGTTTTGTGCAGCGAGGCCATGGAAGGAGGGAAGGCATGGAGTTAGCAAGATCAGAAGAGCAGTTAGCATGAAAATAGCAGTAGAAGATAGCTAGATGCAACACTGCAGCAATAAGAGAGAAGCTGAAGACAATAAGTCAAAGGAGAAGAGTTGATGAGACGAAAAACTTTTGATTCCACCCTGTCTAGAAGAGCGGTATGGGTGGAACCACCCCAGACACGTGAAGCATACACCATATATGGACGGACAAGGCCCTTGTAGAGTTAGCAGCTAGGGGGCGTGAGAAAAACTGGCAGAGGCGTCTCAAAACGTCTAACTTCACAGAAGCTGTTTTAGGTATAGATGAGATGTGAAGTTTCCAGTTTAGATTATAAGAAAAGGACAGACCAAGGATGTTCAGTGTAGATGAGGGGGACAGTTGAGTGTCACTGAAGAAGAGGGGATAGATGTCTACAAGGTTGTGTTGAGATGATAGATGAAGGAACTGAGTTTTTGAGGCATTGAACAATACCATGTTTGCTCTGCCCCAATCAGAAATTTTAAAAAGATCAGAAGGCAGGCATTCTGTGGCTTCCCTGAGTGAACCACTTACTTCCTGAAGGGTTGGACATCTATGAAAAGATGTGGAAAAATGCAGGGTGGTATCATCAGCGTAGGAGCGGATAGGATATGAAGTTTGGATTAGAAGGTCATTGATGAATAATAGAAAGAGAGTGGGTGACAGGATAGAACCCTGAGGAACACAGGTGTTAATAGATTTAGGAGAACAGTGACAGTCTACCACAGCACCAATAGAATGGTCAGAAAGGAAACCTGACATAAAGTTGCAGAGAGAAGGATAGAAGCTTTAGGAGGATAGTTTGGAAATCAAAGCTTTGTGCCACACTTTATGAAAAGCTTTTGATATGTCTAAGGCAACAGCAAAAGTTTCACCAAAATCTCTAAAAGAGGATGACCAAGACTCAGTAAGGAAAGCCAGAAGATCACCAGTAGAGTGGCCTTGACAGAACCCATACTAGCAATCAAAGAGAAGGTTGTGAAGTGAGAGAAGGTTGTGAAGTGATATATGTTTAAGAATCTTTCTGTTGAGGGTAGATTCAAAACTTTAGATAGGCAGGAAATTAAAGCAATAGAACGGTAGTTTGAGGGATTAGAATGGTCATCCTTTTTAGGAACAGGCTAAATTTAAGCAAACTTCCAGCAAGAAGGAAAGGTAGATGTTGACAGACAGAGTTGAAAGAGTTTGGATAGGCAAGATGCAAGCACGGAGGTGCAATTTCGGAGAAAAGTAGGAGGGACACCATCAGGTCCATAAGCCTTCTGAAGGTTTAGGCCAGTGAGGGAAAACATCATTGTGAAGAATTTTAGTAGGTAGCATGAAGTAGTCAGAGGGTGGAGGAGAGGGAGGAACAAGTCCTGAATTGTCCAAGGTAGAGTTTTTAGAAAAGGTGTGAGCAAAGAGTTCACCTTTAGAAATAGATGTGATAACAGTGGTGCCATCTGGTTGAAATAAAGGACGAAAAGGAGAAGTATAGTTATTGAAGATATTTTTTGGTTAAGATGCCAGAAGTCATGAGGGGAGTTAGATCTTGAAAGATTATGACACTTTCTATTAATGAAGGAGTTTTTGGCTAGTTGGGGAACATACTTGGCATGGCTCTGAGCAGAAATATAAAGCACATGAGATTCTGGTGATAGAAGGCTCAAGTACCTTTTGTGGGCCACCTCTCTATCATGTATAGCACAAGAACAGGCTGTGTTAAACCAAGGTTTGGAAGGTTTAAGTTAAGAAAAAGAGTGAGGAATGTACGCCTCCATGCCAGACACTGTCACGTCTTTAATGCATTTAGCACACAGAGACATTCTGCTTCCATGTCTCTGACATGGAAGCAGTAGTCATTCCATGGAAAATCAACATATTACCTCTTCAAGTCCCCCTAACTGGCAGAGGCAAAATGCCAGAGACACCTCTGATTAGGGGGATCCTGAGGAGCGATTGGAGTGATAGGACAAGATACAGACATGAGATTGTGATCGGAGGAGCCCAACAGAGAAGAGAGGGTGACAGCATAAGCAGGAAGATTAGAGGTCAGGAAAAGGTCAAGAATGATGGACATATCTCCAAGACACTTAGGAATACAAGTAGGGTGTTGCACCAATTGCCCTAGGTCGTGGAAGATAGCAAAGTCACAGGCTAGTTCACCAGGATGGTCAGTGAAGGGAGAGGAAAGCCAAAGCTGGTGGTGAACACTGAAGTCTCCAAGAATGTAGTTCTCCACAAAAGGGAAGAGTCAGAATGTGCTTTACTTTGGAAGTTAAGCAGTCAAAGAATTTCTCTATCAGGAGTTAATTGAGAGGTATACAGCACAGATATATTTAATTTGAGAGTGACTCTGTAGTCGTATCCGGATGGTGGAAAGGAAGACTCAACAGCATGCACACGAGAGCAGGTTAAGTAGTTGTGTGCATAAACGCAACATCCAGCTTTGGATTGAAAATGAGGATAAAGAAAAGCTTTGGATTGAAAATGAGGATAGAGAAAGTAGGAGGGAACAGAAAAGGAGCTATTGTCAGTTTCCTCAGACACCTATGTATCAGTGAGGAAAAGAAGATGAGGTTTAGTAGAAGAGAGGTGGTGTTCAACAGATTGAAAATTAGATCTAAGGCTGCGAATGTTGCAGAAGTTAATGAAGAAAAAGTTGGCAGGGGTTTCAAGACACTTGGGGTTGATACCAGAAGAGCAGTCTGACCTGGGGACATTAGTGGTCCCCTCCCCAGGTGGGGACTCCTATGCTGGTGTAGGAGTCACCATGATAATTTTGCATAATATGGATGTCCTTACACTTCACAGACAAACACACAGATTAACAATAATGCCTAAAATCACAAACAATGAAACTGACATCAACAAACATGAATATTTATGACACACAAACACAGTTAGTACCCGTAACATACACAACCACAAATACTTGAACATACCACACTAACACCAAGTCTTCTCAGCACATGTACTTTCTATGCACCATACATGACTGGAACAGACTCCTTTCCCTCCCCCACACATAATCAACACAAACACAGCAGACACATTCAAATTTCAAATGCCTAACACTTGCACATCTCAGAACATGCACATAAAATCCCACCCTGGATACTTAGTTTCCCCCTCCCCGCCAGCCCACATAACCTTTTCCCTACCCAGCATCCAACATTCCCCCCAGCAACCAGCTCCCCATATGCGTGATATGTGATAAACTTGGCACCCTTCACATTACATATTGAAAATTGAGATTGAGAATGTAAAATGCACCTTGTATTGGTTGCAAGGATACTTGTCTCAGCTAGACAACTACTATCTTTCAAGAGGTATGTTGGTCTAATACACAAAGACTAGTTGAGCACAAGAATTGAGATTATTATCATGTATATCAGAATCCAGTATAAATTAACAACAGACATTTTAAGACTTCCCATTGAATCAGACTTAATATACCTAAGTATAAAAAATAATGAAGTAGTTTCCCCATGATTCATTCAGTTATACAGATTTCTACTGCAATCAATGCATTGTATCAGAATATCAGACTTTCATGTGAATGTACCTGAACATGACAAGTGTTTTTTAACTTGCTATGGCATGACAAACACGTACCATAGATATTGCTGATAGAGGCCTTCTTCAGTAACCATATCAAGTACTAGTTCATGCATGCTGGTAGGAGTCAAGGACGTCACACCATATGACTCTTGAGTGTTGTATCTGGAGGAAAGGTGGTCTTAATGGAAAAAAATGCTTTACAACTTGCATTATTATATATGCAAAGTAAGCCTAGAAAAAATGAAAGGGCAATTATTTTTGGTGAGATGTCAACAAACCAGTTTTAGATTATATGGTTGTGTTCAAAAATGTACATAAATCGAAATTTGCCATGTGCCATTTAAGTATTAAGAGTGAAGAATTCAGTGACTGCATGTATCTGCATTCATGTATTTTGTGTATCCAACAGAATCTGGTGTATTCACTACAGTATTAACAAGTAGGAACTATCATGCATAAGGCAATCACCAAACCCACTACACATGTCATTAAATGGCATGTGTAGTGGGTAGCCCCTTTTCTGTTCCCTCCTACTTTCTCTATCCTCATTTTTTATCCAAAGCTGGATGTTGCATTTATGTGTGCAATGACTTAACCTGCTCTCGTGCCCGCGCTCTTCAATCTTCTGAGTTTTTCACCATCTGGCTACGACTACAGAGTCACTCTCAAACTAAATTTATCTGTGTTGTATACCTCTTACCTAACTCCTCTGACTATAAGAAATTCTTTGACTACTTAACTTCGAAAGTGGAGCACATTCTGACCCTCTTCCCTTTTTTGCAGAGATCTCCATTCTTGGAGACTTCAATGTTCACCACCAGCTTTGGCTTTCCTCTCCCTTCACTGACCATCCTGGTGAACTAGCCTTCAACTTTGCTATCCTCCACGATCTAGAGCAATTGGTGCAACACCCTACCCGTATTCCTGACCGTCTTGGAGATATGCCTAACATTCTTGACCTTTTCCTGACCTCTAATCCTTCTGCTTATGCTGTCACCCTTTCTTCTCCGTTGGGCTCCTCCGATCACAATCTCATATCTGTATCTTCTCCTACCGCTCCAATCCCTCCTCAGGATCCCCCTAAGCAAAGGTGCCTCTGGTGTTTTGCCTCTGCTAGTTGGGGGCAACTGAGGAGATATTTTGCTGATTTTCCTTGGAATGACTACTGCTTCCGTGTCAGAGACCCGTCTTTGTGTGCTGAGCGCATAACAGAGGTGATAGTGTCTGGCATGGAGGCGTACATTCCTCACTCTTTTTCTTGACTTAAACCTTCCAAACCTTTGTTTAATACAGCTTGTTCTCGTGCTATACATGATAGAGAGGTGGCCCACAAAGGTTATTTAAGCTTTCCATCACCAGAATCTCATGCACTTTATATTTCTGTCTGGAACCATGCCAAGTCTGTTCTCCAACTAGCCAAAAACTCCTTCATTAACAGAAAGTGTCAAAACCTTTTAAGATTTAACTCCCCTTGTGGCTTCTGGCATCTAGCCAAAAATATCTCCAATAACTTTGCTTCTTCTTCTTTCCCTCCTTTATTTCAACCAGATGGCACCACTGCTATCACATCTATTTCTAAAGCTGAACTCTTCACTCAAACCTTTGCTAAAAAAAACTCTATCTTGGACGATTCTGTGCTTGTTCCTCCCTCTCCTCCACCCTCTGACTACTTCATGCTACCTATTAAAATTCTTTGCAATTATGTTTTTCCATGCCCTTGCTGGCCTAAACCCTTGGAAGGCTTATGGACCTGATGGGGTCCCTCACATTGTTCTCTGAAACTGTGCCTCCGTGCATGTACCTTGCCTAGTCAAACTCTTTCAGCTCTGTCTGTCAACATCTACCTTTCCTTTTTGCTGGAAGTTTGCCTACATTCACCCTGTTCCTAAAAAGGGTGACTGTTCTAATCCCTCAAACTACCATCCTATTGCTTTAATTTCCTGCCTATCTAAATTTTTTGAATCTATCCTCAACAGGAAGATTCTTAAACATCTATCACTTCACAACCTTCTATCTGATTGCCAGTATGGGTTCCATCAAGGCTGCTCTACTGGTGATCTTCTGGCTTTCCTTACTGAGTTTTGGTCATCCTCTTTTAGAGATTTTGGTGAAACTTTTGCTGTTGCCTTGGACATATCAAAAGCTTTTGGTAGAGTCTGGCACAAAGCTTTGATTTCCAAACTACCCTCCTATGGCTTCTATCCTTCTCTCTGGAACTTCATCTCAAGTTTCCTTTCTGACCATTCTATTGCTGCTGTGGTAGACGGTCACTGTTCTTCTCCTAAATCTATTAACAGTGGTGTTCCTCAGGGTTCTGTCCTGTCACCAACTCTCTTCTTATTATTCATTAATGATCTTCTAAACCAAACTTCTTGTCCTATCCACTCCTACGCTGATGATACCAACCTGCATTTTTCCATGTCTTTTCATAGACGTCCAACCCTTCAGGAGGTAAACATTTCACGCAGGGAAGCCACAGAATGCTTGACTTCTGATCTTTCTAAAATTTCTGATTGGGGCAGAGCAAACTTGGTATTGTTCAATGCCTCAAAAATCTATCAACTTGACACAACCTTCCAGACAACTATCCCTTCTTCTTCAATGACACTTTACTGTCCCCCTCTTCTACACTGAACATCCTCAGTCTATCCTTTACTTATAATCTGAACTGGAAACTTCACATCTCATCTCTAGCTAAAACAGCTTCTATGAAGTTAGGCGTTCTGAGACATCTCCACCAGTTTTTCTCACCCCCCCCCCCCCGGCTGCTAACTGTACAAGGGCCTTATCCGTCCATGTAAGGAGTATGCTTCACATGTCTGGGGGGGGGTTCCACTCATACTGCTCTTCTAGACAGGATGGAATCAAAAGCTTTTCATCTCATCAACTCCTCTCCTATAACTGACTGTCTTCAGCCTCTCTCTCATCGCTGCAGTGTTGCATCTATAGCTGTCTTCTACCACTACTTTCATGCTAACTGCTCTTCTGATCTTGCTAACTGCATGCCTCCCCTCCTCCCGTGGCCTCGCTGCACAAGACTCTTCTTTCTCTCACCCCCTATTCTGTCCACCTCTCTAACGTAAGAGTTAACCAGTATTCTCAATCATTCATCCCTTTCTCTGGTAAACTCTGGAACTCCCTGCCTGCTTCTGTATTTCCACCTTCTTATGACTTGAATTCCTTTCAAGACATTTATCCATTAATTTTTGACTACTGCTTTGATCCTTTTATGGGACTGGCATTTCAGTGGGCATTTTTTTTTTTTTGTTATTGTATTTTTGTTGCCCTTGGCTTGTGTCCCTCCTACATAAAAAAAAAAAAAAATCACTCAGATCCTCAGCACAGCTGGGCATGATAACGAAAAAATTATCACAATAACTGATAAATCAATAATGATAACCTTATCAGCAATAACCAATAATTGATAATTCGCAATAAATTTATCACCCAATAACCAATAACTGATAAATCAATAAATCCAAAAATTCCGATACTAGTGATAACAATATTGATATTTCAAATAAAAGTCATTAAATCCAAATCTTTATATTTATCTTTACTTTAGAAAACTTAGAAAAATCTTAGAAAAAATTCAAATTCAATGTTTATCCTGTCTCTTCACTAATGAAAAAGTACTATTTTAAGTAAAATAACAATATTTGATTTTAAAAGTTTAAAACTTCAATAAGCTTATGTTCCAAAAACTAAAATTATTGATTATTGCTAGTTTGAAACCAAAAGTATTGGCTGATGAATCAATTACACAGGAAAAATAATTATCGGATAACCAATGACCAGATATCATAATTGCGATAAATTATCATGATAGCGCCCACCTATGATCCTCAGTGCTCACAGAACTGCTACTAATCATATGACCATTTCAATGTTTCTGCTGTTTTAGTGTTTTCTTTGGAGATTCACAAATCTATCTTTGACCCTCAGTGTGGAGACATGAGAAGCTTACAAATGAAGACAAAGCTTGTTCTTTGGCTTAATTCAAACAAAGAATCTGTGTAATACATGTAACTCAAGTTGTTGTTGAGCTATTTATATCTAAAAAGCAGCAGCTAGCATCCTTTTCAGTATTATTTTTAGATAAAAGTTAGGAGTGAAACAAAAAAAAGACCTTAACTAGGACCAACATTCCTGTCTGAAAAGTTTGCTGGTACTAGGAAGTAATCTTTTTCTTTATGCCATTTCCAGCTTTCATCTGGGAAAAATGCCTGGAAGGAGGCCAGCTGAGGCAAAAAAAATAACTCAGTATATAAAGCCAACATCCTAAGTCATATGTATTAGAGAGACTTCTTACTGAGGTAGGAACTAAGCTTTGTCTTGACTTGTAAGTTTCCTGTATCCTCTGGTGATGGCTGAAATAAAATTGCAAAAAAGCTGGACTCAGAAGTCTGCAGCAGGTGTGCTCACTACCAGTTCTGTGAGCACAGAGAATTCGTGATTTAGTGGCATATGTAGTTGGGTTGGAAGGTTGCATAATATAAAATGACTCCCTCCTGCCAATGAGGTTGCAGGTATCCATTTAAATTTTCATACACTCATGTGTTGTCTTGTCTTCCCCCTTTGCAGGTTTGTTAGCTTTGTATGTATGTAAGTTAATGATGCATCAGGTATAAGCCTCCACCTCAGTCTTTGCAGAATCTCTGCAATGCAAATGATATCCAGATCCATGTTTTCAGACGAGCTCTGCAATAATACCACCTATGCATTTAACGAACCAGTGCAGTTGTGGATCTCCACCCATCAATCATTTCTCCTTTTTTCTTTCTTCACAACTCAATTCTCCATTCCTCTTACCCATCCCCTTTATTCTCTCTTTCTTCTTGTTTTCTACTCTATCAGTATCAGCTCTCTCTCTCTCTCTCTCTCTCTCTCTCTCTCTCTCTCTCTCTCTCTCTCTCTCTCTCTCTCTCTCTCTCTCTCTCTCTCTCTCTCTTTCTCTGGATCTATCTGCCTATCTATCTGCCACAAAGGGGGACTTCAATGCAGGGTCTTCCACCAGATGTCTCATGGGTCATTGTGCTATTGGGTTGAAAAAGTTCTTGATTATCTTGACTCTCCTACATCATGCAGGAAGCACTTCATCAAATGAAGAGCACACACAATTGATGTAATCAATAAAATTCATAGCAAAAGTGTTAGAGATAACCATAGTTCTTGTATTTTCCAGTAAACTAAGGCAGATTATTCAATGTCTTGCAATACTGCAAATTTTTTTATTATATAAAAATGTCCCAAAATAAGTCTCCTCTGATGCTAAAAATGTTAAACATAAGTTGGTCTTAGAGATGTACTCAATTTTAATACATCAGTACATCTTTTTGAAGAAAATGTTGAAAACAACTTTGTCAACTTTGGGAACCGAGGAACGAGAGGAGGCGAAAGTGTGGTGCATCCCATCAAGGTAGTGACCTCCAGTGCCAGAGAAGACCACAGGGTGGAAAAGAGGGAATACAAACACTCTGAAGTGCCACGTGTGTGGTATAGTCTTCCCTCCCTCCTCTTATTTAATGCGACGTCTCTGGCCAACAAGATGGACGAGTTGATTGTGACAGTGAGATCTACTTGTGCGGACATTGTGGCGGTTACTGAGGCGTGGCAGATTGTTCCTGAGGTGTGCACGATGCAGGACTACCAGCTGTACCATCACCTCAGGTCAGGACGCAGGGGGGGGGTGGGAGTGGCCGTTTTCTGCCGCTCTGCCCTCAGCCCCTCACACCTCCCTGTCGATATTCCTGCCGGTGTGGAGGCCCTGTGGATGAGAGTTATGCCCCCCTCCCATCCCAGCAACACGGCCTCCATCATCGTGTGCGTCATGTACCACCCCCCTACGAGCTGCCACAGCACAGTTACTAACCGCTCACATCATCAACAATGCTGATGCCCTGAGGGTGAGGTATCCTGCTACCAAGCTGGTCATCTGTGGGGACTTTAACAGATTAGATATCAACAATATCCTACACCAGCTACACCTCACCCAGGTCGTGGACTTCCCCACCCACCAGCAAGCCATCCTCGACCTTATACTGACAGACCTGGGCCAGCAGTACTCGCCCCCCAAGCCGCTGCCTCCCATGGGACGGAGCACCAACCTCTCCATACTGTGGACACCCACACCCACCACCTCGACCCCCCGGTCAGCTGTCACCAGGACCCACCGCCCCATGCCTGACTCAGCCATGAGAGAGTTTGGGCAGTGGGTGACACAACACCCATGGACCGAGGTGCTGGATGTGGAGGACGTCCACTTAAAATGGCAAAATTACGTCGCCACCACCACAGAAGCCTTCCACCGCTACTTCCCAGCCAAGAGCGTCACAACACACCCGTCTGATGCCCCCTGGATGACGCCCCGCATTAAAAGACTCATGCATCAGCGGACCTGGGCGTTCCACTCCTGCCCGGTCCTATACAGGAAACTAAGAAACAGAGTAATCAGGGAGATTAAGACAGCAAAGGCAAGCTATTACCTAGACAAGATACACCACCTCAAGCTGACCAACAACAGACAGTGGTACGCTAAGATCAAAGCTTTGTGTGGCCTACAAAAGCACACTTCATCTCTTCCTTGCACCTCACACCTTCCTGCTAATCTCGCGGCTCAGGAGATGAACGATCACTTTGCTGCTATCTGTCAAACCTTTCCTCCCCTCCACACCACTCCGCTTCCTGCCTATCTTCCCGCTCCCTCCCCTCCCCCCAGTGTCCAGGCGGTGGATGTTTTTAACCCGCGCGCTGCTGGCCACTTTTATCCTAAACCAACCCGTGCTGCCAGCCAATTTTGCATATTTTTGTTTATGCTTTCAAAAAATCCCAAACCATGTAAAAATAATGAAAACACGAGAAAAAGTTGTCTTAGAAAGTAAAAAAACAAAAAAAAGTTGTCTGATGTTGGTGTGCATATGGAATCTCTTCCTCACTATCAGTGCTTTCACTCAGCTGTACATAGTCTTTGTCATGTACAGAATCATCATCAGACATGTCTGATAACATTTCATCACTACTAGAAGAAAGTAAAGCAGAGATAATCTCGTCATCACACAACCCACGGCGGTGCGCCATGACTGCTTCCTCCGGTGGTTGTACAAGCTCTCACGAGTCTGACGCGATTGCCGCGCCGCGAGCCGCCTGGGGGCCACTCAAGGAGCATACCAACAAACTAACACATTCAGTGTGTAGGGTGGAGCTTGGAGTATACTTAGTGTGTTTTTTATAAAGTTATTTAGACAAATAAACATACTAGAATTTTTTTAAGATTGCCGCCTTGAATATATGGCGGTGGCACTGAGCGCGGGTAAGCTAGATGCCGTAAATTTACGGCGGTGGCACTGCGCGGGTTAAGAGAATACTCAAATTCAAACCAAGATCCACCACACCCACTGACCTTCCTATAAAAATTTACAAGGAATTTGCTGTAGAGCTAGCAACACTGCTATGCTCCATAATAAACACCTCACTCTCCCAACACTCTTGCCCCGCGGACTGGAAGACATCTTACGTCACCCACATCCCCAAAACTTCTAGTCCACAGTCACTCAATGACCTCAGGCCAGTCTCTATCACCCCCATCCCTAGCCTTATTTGTGAAGATTTTGTATATGACTGGGCCTACACCAAAATTTGTAATACCGTGGATATCAGACAATTTGGAAATATTAAAGCCACCTCCACCTCCCATTACCTGACCAGCTTCCTTGAATTCATCCACAGCCACCTGGACAAGTGAAACACCTCTCTAGCTGTTGCTTTTGTGGACTTCAAAAAAGCCTTTGATCTTGTTGATCACACTGTTATCATCAGCAAGGCAGTAAGTCTGGGTCTCCCTCCTAACATGATAGCGTGGCTAGCCGACTTCTCACAGGGAGGCGTCAGGCCGTTTGCTATCAGGGCTCTGTCTCTAATTTCCAACACCCGACATGTGGGGTCCCCCAGGGGACCAAGATGGGTCCTCTATGCTTCCTCCTCCTCATTAACGATGCCCTCATTGACACCCCCCATCGCTGGAAGTATGTGGACGACTGCACCGTGGGCATCCCAGTTTCCACCAAGAACCCGGACTACTCGCCACTGCAAGCAATTCTGGAGTGACTGCAGACGTGGACGGAGGAGACCAGGATGACCATCAACCACAGCAAAACTGTGGTGATGCATTTCTGTACCTCCTCTGTACCAGTGCCCCCTCCCCAGCTCACAGTGGGCCCTCACCCCCTCCAGGTGGTCCAATGTGCCAAGCTTCTCGGAATCACGGTGGACGACCAGCTGACCTGGAAGCAGCATGTCGCCAGCACCGTAAGATCAGCTACCTACAGGCTGTACATGCTGCGCAGACTCAGATCGCTGGGGACACCGACAGATAAGTTAAGGGGGGTGTACCTCACCTTCATCCTTCCCTAACTCATGTACGCCTCCCCAGCGTGGTCCTCCTGCCTCACACACACTCAACAGCTACAGCTAGAGAGTGTGCAGAAAAGGGCATGCAGGGTCATCCTTGGCCCTGCATACACCACCTACAAAGAAGCTCTGACCACCCTGAGTCTGTCCAGACTATCCACCAGGCACCGAGAGGCTCTGGAGAAGTTTAGAAGGGGACTACTGCATCATCCACATCTCAGAAACATGCTGCCGCCTGATGCGCCTCGCCCGGTCCGTGCCACCAGACACCACAACAAGATAACACCCCTAAAGGCGCCGCGCACGGACCGGTACAGACTCAGTGCGATTCCCACCATGGTGCGAGCCATCAATCAATAGTATTTCCCTCCTAGATTAGACTTACCTTTAGGATTAATGTTAAGTTTTTCCCCACCCCCTATGTACATTTTCAGTTTGTTAACTGCCTAAATAATAAACTGTTTATTATTATTATTATTATTATTATTATTATTATTATTATTACACACACACACACACACACACACACACACACATGCCATGTGTTTCACTCACACTCTGGTCCCAATAATAGCCTACAGTGCAAAGGCTAAAAACCATGTGAGGTCTGGGAAAGAGACACATTAAAAGGAACTCTGAGTCTCAAACAGCCACAACAGCAGCAGCAGCACCTTCACTGAAGGAGATGTAACACTGGCCACTGCATAACCTATCAGGGTAACTGTGATAGAACTATATTAATAAGTAAGTTGTATATGATGAACTGCATCATCAAGAAGAGGCACAGTGGTTCAAGATGCTAATGGCAAGATTATCACCACCTGCATTAAATACAGTGGCACAGGGCAGTCTATAGAATCCCAGCAGTCCTCAAGTAGGTTCCTCATGTGGTCCCTCAGTGCCTATGGCATCGAAGAACATCAGCCTCCCCTCCCCTCAGTGCTCCATCCTGACATTACATACAAAAACTTCCACAAGTGGAAACAGTGCTAGGACAATTACACCACAAAAGTGATCTGCCCATCCAGCTACATATGTGCCTGAGACAGAATACTGAAGCACACACTGCTGGTGCCTCCACTCTCAGGCTTTTGTGAATGAGATATCTGACAAGCTGCATGAGCATACCAAGGGACAGAGTAATGAAGCATTATGCAGGCAAACAATCTCCAGCTGTAAACAAATGCAAGAGTGGAAGGAGAATCATTTATGGACTTCTTTATATAGCTCAAAAGTGCAGCAGAGACTGATATATGCAGGGGCTACATTCAAGAAAATGAGAAGAATTGGCTTAAGAATAGAATCCTTATGGGCATGCATGATGAGGAGTTGACCCAAAAGATAACTGCCATAGGTGCTTCCTTCACCCTACAGAATGTTGTGAATGTGCAGATCCTTCAAAGCTGCCAGATCCTCAATCATGGTACTGTAATCCTGATAGGTAGTACATGTAATATTGCAGTACAAGATGGACAAAAAGTCTGCCTCCAAGAGGACTTCTGTTTCCTTCCCATCTACATCTATGCACCCATGCAGTAGCTGTGGTAGACAGCACAGACCTCAAGAATGCCCTGATGGGAAGACTATCTGCCAAAGCTGTAGCCATAAGGGTCATTGGGCACTTATGCAGAAGTGCCCAGCTACCCATGCTGTATATGCTGCCTGCAACTGATACAGCACAACAGCAAGTTCTGCAGGGTCCAGATGTACAGATTCAAAACAGGGTCCAGCTAGCTTTGAAAGTATTAAGCACATGAAGAAACATCAGTCTACCCTCAACATGGTACATACTTGGTGGCCACCAGAGGGTCTCAGCAACCAATGGTTGAGATGGCATGAGAGACATACTTGGAGGATGGACTCTGCAGTGTGCCCACAGGAAATACTATCATGTACGTTACATCTCGCTGTCACTCATGGGGATGCGTCAGGTATTCTTGATGCCATACCCAACACAGGAGCCAACACCATTGTTATTGGCATACAACACCTCAGACATTTGGGCCTCTCACTTCACAACTTAGAGCCAACACTCGAGGTCATGTATTACAACAATGATAGAACCATGGGCTCTTTTCAAGCCAAGCTTTAAGTACAACAGCTTGACGCAGAGCTGGACTGACATCAAGTTCTCTTTTCCACACCCTGCTGTCCTGGAAACACTGCAAGGGACTTGGTATTATACCAAAGGACTTCCCAAAGCAGATGTAAGTTGCCAGGTATGATGTCAATAGAGTGGATGAGGACAGGAGCAGCACAATGAGCAAGCCAAATCAACACCCTACATCACCAACAGCAGCAACACTTTCCTCTTCACCACAACCCTTTCAGTCAACCAATACTTCCTGAACGAATACAGCAATGTACTGGTGAAGGACTTCAGGACTGCACTGTTATAATGGACGACCTGCCTATGTGTATCCACCTGCAGAAAAATGCACATCCCTTCACCATCAACATCCCATGGCTGATTCCACTAGCATGTCAAGAAAAGATCTAATCTGAGCTGGACTCATTGTGGCGCTGGGCATCATCATTTTTATGGGTGATGAACCATCTCCTTGGTGCCACCCACTGGTTGCAGTCGCCAATGGGTCCACATTACCACTGATCGGTCCAAGCGTAACAGCCAGGTTCACTTTCAGTCTCAATCTGGGGAGAGGATCACAAGTGTCCACAGGTCAGACTGCTCTTCTGTTACCAACCTTAAGTGCCTTGAAACCTCTCTCAATTTTTTCTTCATTAACTTTTGCAACATTTGCAGCCTTAGATCTAATTTTTTAATCTGTGGAATATCACCTCTCCTCTACTAAACCTTATCTTCTTTTCCTCACTGAAATGCACCTGTAGCAACTGACAATAGCCCTCTCTCTGTTCCTTCCTTTCTTTATCCCCATTTTTTATCCAAAGCTGGATATTGCTTCTATGTGCACAACAATCTAACTTGCTCTCATGCCCACACTCTTGAATCTTCTGAATTTTCTAACATCTGGCTTTGAATTCAATGTCAAACTAAATTAATCTATGCTGTATACTTCTCACCTAACTCTTTACTGTAAAAAAAATGGTCTATTTAACTTACAAAGCAGAACACATCTTGACTCTTCCATTCATGGAGATCTCTATTCTTGGAGACTTCATTGTTCACCACCAGCTTTGGCTTTCCTCTTCCTTCACTGACCAACTTGGTGAATTAGCCTTTAAATTTGCTATCCTTTACAACCTTGGGCAGTTAGTGAAGCACACTACTTGTATTCCTGACCATCTTGGTCAGGAATACACCCAACATTCTTGACCTTTTCCCAACCTCTAATCCTGCTAATCTTTCTGTCTTCTCTGTTGGGCTTCTCCAATCACAACCTCATACCTTTATCTTGTTTTATTACTTCAATCCCTCCTCAGGATCCCAAAAGTGAAGGTGCTTCTGGCAATTTGCCTCTGCTAATTGGGAGGACCTGAGGAGGTATTACTCTGATTTCCCTTGGAATGGCTACTGCTTCCATGTCAGAGACCCATCTCTGTGTGCTGAGCACACAACAGAGGTGTACATTCCTCACTCTTTCTCTCACCCTAAACTTTCCAAACCTTAGTTTAATTCTGCCTCTTTGTGCTATACATGATAGAGAGGTGGCCCACAAACAGTACTTGAGCCTTCTACCACCTGAATTTTAGGTGCTTTATTTTTCTAACCTAAAGTTTGAGGGATTAGAGTGGTCACTCTTTTTAGGAACAGGCTGAATGCAGGCAAACTTTCAGCAAGGAAAGATAGATGTTGATCGACAGAGTTAGAAGAGTTTCACTAGGCAAGGAGCAAGCATGGAGGCACAGTTTCTGAGAACAGGAGGGACTCCATCAGGTCCATAAGCCTTCTGAGGGTTAAGGCCAGTGAGGACATGGAAAACATAACTGTGAAGGATTTTAATGGGTAGCATGAAGTAGTTGAAGGGTGGAAGAGAGGGAGGAACAAGCCCTGAATCATCCACGGTTGAGTTTTAGCAAAAGTTTGAGTGAAAAGTTTGGCTATAAAGATAGATGAGATGGCAGTGGTGCCATCAGGTTGCAATAAAGGAGGGAAGATGAAAAAAACAGTTATTAGAAATATCTTTTGGTGAGGTGCCAGAAGTCATGAGCGGAGTTATATCCAGAAAGATTTTGACACTTTCTATTAATGACGGAGTTTTTAGCTAGTTGGAGAACAGACTTGGCATGATTCCAGGCACAAATATAAAGTGTATGAGATTCTGTTGATGAAGGACTCAAGTACCTTTTGTGGGCCACTTCTCTATTATCATGTATTGCACAAGAACAGGCTGTGTTAAACCAAGGTTTGGAATGTTCAGGGCAAGGAAAAGAGTGAGTAATGTATGCCTCGATGCAAGACACTACCACCTCTGTTATGTCCTTAGCACACCATGACAGGTCTCTAACATGGAAGGAATAATCATTCCAAGAAAAATCGGAATAATACCTCTTCAGGTTCCCCCAATTGCCAGCAGCAAAGCAACAGAGGCACCTCAGCCTTGAGGGATCCTGAGGAACTGGAACGATAAGACAAGATACAGATATGAGGTTGTGATTGAAGAAGCCTAACATAGAAGATAGAGTGACAGCATAAGCAAAAGGATTAGAAGTTGGGAAAAGGTCAAGAGTGTTGGGCATATCTTCAAGATGGTCAGGAATATGAGTAGGGTGTGAAACTTCTTGCTCTAGGTCATGGAGGATAACAAAGTTAAAGTTTAGTTCACCAGAATGGTCAGTAAGAGAAGGAAAGCCAAAGCTGGTGATGAACACTGGTCTCCAAGAATAAAGATCTACATAAAAAGGAAGAGAATCAGGATGTGCTCCACATTGGAAGCTGAATAAACAAATAGATTTTTATAGAGGAATTAGGCAAGAGGTATCCAACACAGATAAATATGGAGTAAGTGACTGCAATTGTAGCCAATGTTAGAAAATTCATAAGATTAAAGTTAGGCCCCAGCTCACATAGACACAACATCCAGCTGGACTGAAAATGAGGATAGCAAAAAGATGGAACTGAAAAAGGGTTATTGTCAGTTGCCTCAGACACTTGGGTGAATTTTGGTGAGGAAAAGATGAGATTTAGTATAGGAAAGGTGGTGTTTCACAGATGGGAAACGAAGTCTAAGGCTGCAAATGCTACAGAAGTCTATGTAGAAAAAGCTGAGAGGGATGTCTGCAGCATGAATCTGAAGGCTTGATTATACTTAACAGTGAATGATGCCTTATGTGGTTGATGGCAGCTCTAGCTCACATAGGAGGACAGACCACTGACCACATTCATCATACCATAAGGATGTTTCTGCTACTGCCATGGCCCCATTGGATTTGCAGTCACAGGAGATGCCTTCCATCTTCAACTACATCTTCATGCACTACAGGGCATGAGCAACTACATGTAGATTGTGGATGACATCATCCGGTACAATGAAGACTATTTCATGTACCTGTGCCATTTCAGTGATGTCCTGCCAGGGAGGGATAGTCACATTTGCTACAAGCCAATAATAGTTAGAGTACTGCAACATATCCTACCCATAGATTCATATTTTCTTCACTAAACAAGTATCCAGCACATTTCCTACACAAGATCCTTCCACAAATTAAGCAGTTTTTAGAGTACTGACATATTTCCTAAAAGAATGCAGCATATCCCCTACATGCAAAAATTGTTTGTCACATTCCCTACACTGTGTAGGAGTCCCATTATTGGGATGCCTCTGTACTTGGCACTTATGCTTCATTATATTCCTTACAATCCTGACCAGTCAACAAATATTTACCTTGTTATATGTCCTTTTTGTGCAGTATTATGGAGCAACCAAAACAGAGATGAGTGTCATTCACATTCAGACATTATTATGCTCTACTGACACACTTCCTCCTGTGCAGCTTGCATAACTACCCTTGTCAGCAGCAAATAACAACAACCCTGGAGCATGTCCCACTTGTACTGTCATTCGTGACAGACTTGAATCTTTCATTTTATTGAGAAATAAAGAGTGCTAGTTTAATTTACTTAATGTTCTTTACAGATGCACCATACTGTCACAGCTCTTACACATAGGTGGTCATATTTCCTACACAAAAATAAGTGTCAAGCATATCTCCTACACCTACTGTGTGTAGAAGATATGCTGTATCTCTATAGGAAATGTCACTGCTCTAGAATCTGCTAAATTTGTAGATGTGCTGTGTAGGAAATGCACAGTATACATGGTGCAGGAAATATGGCACATCCCCTTCCTGCCAGGTGTAAGGCTTACAGCATCACTCTAAACAGTGAGAGGTTCACTGTAGTGGCACCAGAAGTATCCTTCTTTGACTACCACTTGTTGAATTAGGGCACTGCAGCAGATCCAGTAAAAGTGAAAGTGATAACAGATTTCCCAACTCCTGCTAACCTCACTGTCCTCAAATCCTTCATGAGTTTTGTGAAATCAGTTGGTGGACTTCTAATATCTCAACTGCTGCTACACCAATCTTTGTTGCCTTCAACTCCACCCTTCTTACCATCTTGCAGAAAGATGCATCACAGTTGTACAGCAGTAGCAATCCCCCTCTGCAGAACCATGGTGGAGGTAAGTTCTGGCTCATACATTGTGGCTCAGATTTCCACTTCAACACAAAGACATGCTACAATGTGATCAAACTGGAGATGTTGGCTGTGGCAAGGGTCATACTGCAATGGTCACCTCATTCTGTAAGGTGATCTCTGCAGCCCTTCATTGCTGAATTCTAGCTCACTTACATAACAGCCAATGCAGACCCATGGCTACCAAGCAACATGTGAGGCAAACTGTATATTGGCCTGTTATCAACAGGAACATTGTGAATGTGATCCCTGCATATAAGTCATGTCAAGAGATGCTACTCTTTATTTATTTACTTCCAGAAAAGATAGACTGATGTCTCCAAGGCATATTTCTAAAAAACAAACAATACAAGTATACTGTAAGGATGAACTTACTCCAGTTTGTAGTCCAATTTGGCCTCAGCAAACTTGATAAATTAACTGAGATTTTTTCTAGTCAGAGAAATTTCTCTGGCTCTTCTCCTTCCTCCTCACTTTCCTACTCTTTCATCTCCAAAGCAGCAGGATTTGTTACACTTGAAATGATCTGCTGGTCAGTCTGCTCCTCAATCACTGGTGGATTTTTGTTCACAAAGATAGAGTGGAAAAACAAACATGGCAAAGTAAACACAATAGACTCATTCACATATTCTTATCATTTTACCCTATGCTTGTTACAATTTAGATTGCTAATATAGGTACATGATCTTTTATTTGGAACTCTTGGGATCTGACACTTTCCAAATTCCAGAATTTTTCAAATTTTGGAACATATCTTCCTCATTACACAGTGTTTACATTTGCCTGACTTATTTCCCCCTTAGGAATTTGTATATGTGGTATTCACTAGTTGTACTTGCTTCATCATTAGCTCTCTATAGTGTAATTTAGAAGTTACTCTAAATCACATGCATAACTTAATCCTTATGAACACTGTCTTGCAGACAAAAAAGTGTGTTATTATTCTCTAACAAACACTGAGGCAGCACAGCCTTTTCAACACCACCTATACCAGCACTTATTCCTGTGTACCAAAAAATAGAAGAATATTAAACAACAAATTAAAATAACATTAACAGACATTTACAGGAGAGTAAATAAGAACTGATGTAGCCATCAGCCAAGCACTGCCCCTCACACACACACACACACACACACACACACACACACACATGCAGCCTAGCATGTGTAACCAACCAGCCATATGCTCTCTTGTTCACCTCAAGATAGGATTGGTGAAGTGTTTTATGATTATTCATCATCTTAGGAAGGTCACTGTCTCCATAAATGTCTTTCTTTTGTTTTTTTTTTCAGATCATACACTGTTGAAAGTCTGACACCATACTCATCACGTAAGACCTTCACTGACACACCTTTGTCTAGTCACCATAAGATTTCCACACTTTCTTTATTATGGTTAAAATTAAATGTTTTCTTTTCTTACTCTTTTCACTGCTACTGTAAGAGCTGCTAAATGTACTGCTGCTCCATTGTCTTTTACTTATTGTAAACTTTAGTACAAGTCGTTTAAGGTAAGAATGAATATACTGCACAAAGTGAGTACACCTGATGGTTTCTGGACAGAGTGACTGAATGGCAGTTGGCCACAGCATGGTGTTAGATGGCAGTGTAGGCAGCACACCATCACACAAAGTGGCAAGTAAATGTGAACAAAAAAAATATGTGAAGTAGCAATGGCTGTGCAAGTGTTAAAAAACAGATGAAAATATGCATGGCAATAAATTCTATGGTATCAACACTTTTATTACCAAAACTGACTTCTGGAAGTATTCTGATTTTTAGAATTCTGGATGAAAAATAATGTGCCCATATTCCTTTCCTCACCTCCTTAGTCTAATGCTTTATTCATATATTCCAAGTTTATAGCAAAAATATCCTCATATACACCACTCACACCCTTGTATCCTGCTGTGCTGCAGCTAGTAGTAGAGCCTACATATGACAGCAGACAATCACAGCATATGCTGCCATTTTTAAACTTGCCACCTACCAATATTTTTTTGGAAATAGTGCCAAAAGATCAGATGACTTTTGGAATAGGACTATTTTACAAGGGTGCCAAACACCGGGTTTTCTGAAACGTTGGATGCCAAAAGACAGGACTTTTGGTGTACCAATTCAAATAAATACTTTATATCTCTGGGGATCCAATAGATATTCAAGCTTCCACTGCATACAGAGAGGTGATACTACTCACCTTACAGTATATACTGGAGAGCCTCCCTCCATATTGGCCTCTGTTAGGTTTGTACTGTAGGCAGTAGCATCCAGGATAACCTGCAGACACAGAAGAGGAAAATGCCACTTCCTGATTCAACTCAGTTTCTATGGATGATAGTGAAAGAAGATTATATTACACTTTCTCATCTGAGGATTATCTTCAAGAGAAAAATATCAAAATACAAACAGGGGCAGCATATAATATTTTGAGTGGATGCTGCAGAAATTCCAAACCTACCCAAGTTGCATCTTCATGTCCACCATCCACCTCAAACACCTTGAAAGCTGGATGGTGGGAGGTGCCAGTAGTACCTGAGGAAACAAATATACTTGTACTGCCTTGCATTTAAATGTGTAAGAATAAGCCTCATTCATAATAAAGTACAGTAAGTAAAGGTCCCTTAATCTGAATGGAAAGGGAATATGCCATTTGAATTTAAAGCAATATTTGAATTTATTATAAGGCAGAACCTTGCAGAACATGGAATATACATAATTCATAATTAACCTTTATGAAATTCCACTGTTTTTCATTCAAACTCTAATGACCATATAGTGTACATTGTATATATGACAGAAGGTGACAATTATTGACCATGTCAGGCTGTAGGCTAAGACAGTGGTAAACAAATATGATAGTACAGGAAATATTGTTTGCCTTCCTTAATACAGTACAGTCATACCTCATGATTCAAATGTTTGAATTCCCTATTCAAACAGGGTTGGTGAACAAAATTTGCCCTCCAATTTGAACACAAACACTCATCCAAGCAGTCAGTTCCTCTAGCATTTCTCCTCTCCTCTCCCTTCCCCTCTTCCCCCCTCCCTTCCTCTCCTTTCCCTGCCCCTCTCCCCCATCCCTCCCCCTCTACCTATCCCACCCATCCTCTCTCTCTCTCTCTCTTGTCCCTCCCATTGTTCCTTTCCTCTCCCTTCTTTCTTGTCTGGTTTCAAACCTCCCTCCCTGTCACCTCCCCTCTCCCTCATTTGTCATAGATAAGACTTAAGGGAGTGATACCTCACTCTCTCTCTCCATTCTATGGACAGTACCAAGAGTCACAAAGGCCAAGGCACGGGCCTTCCCTTCAACCATCAAGGGAAAGCCTTCAAGCATGCCTTCAATCCATACCAAGAGTCACAGCAGAAGGTAGGGCTGCATGAGGTCTGTCACTTGCACGTGTTGGTAACAATGTTCTAAGTACTGGTATGAATGTAATCCAGATTTGAACTCCACAAATGACAACAAAAACCACAGAATGTTTTAAACAAAGTTTTGACAGCGGTAAATATATAGAAAATTTGGTTTTATTATAGTTTAAGCCATTACACACTACGTGGTAATAACCTACCTCATTTTGTTCTTCTCACTATTCACATCATTTCTAATGATTACACTACTTGTTGGAAATTAATAATAACGCCACAATAGGCCTGGGAATGCACAGCGCTCTCAACTTTTTCTAAGTCCACAGGTAAACATAAATGGTGTATTGTTGCCTGAACTTCAGTTGTTAGGTTAGGTTAGGTTAGGTTAGGGTAAATTTATAGTTTAAGCCAATGTCCCCAATCTCTACCCACGGCCCACGGCGTTATTATTAATTTCCGACAAGTAGTGTAATCATTAGAAATGATGTGAATAGTGAGAAGAACAAAATGAGGTAGGTTATTACCACGTAATGTGTAATGGCTTAAACTATAATAAAACCCTAACCTAACCTAACCTAACCTAACAACTGAAGTTCAGGCAACAATACACCATTTATGTTTACCTGTGGACTTAGAAAAAGTTGAGAGCGCTGTGCATTCCCAGGCCTATTGTGGCGTTATTATTAATTTCCGACAAGTAGTGTAATCATTAGAAATGATGTGAATAGTGAGAAGAACAAAATGAGGTAGGTTATTACCACATAGTGTGTAATGGCTTAAACTATAATAAAACCACTTTTTATCATCATTTTTCATTACACCTCTTTTAAGATGCTTTCTTAAACAAGATGGAATAAAAACAAACACTACTCATCAATTCCCCTCTTCTACCTGACTGATGTAAAGGAGGGTTTACATGGGGCTGTTTTTTCCACCTGGCTGCTTGCAGCCAGCCAGTGCAGCTGGCAGATATCAGCCAAAAGCATTCACGCAGGCAAGAGCAACCACTGGCTCGATAGCTGCTGCATCAAAACATAAACAATCAAGATGGAGTCCTCCTCTGACGAGCTGGTTACAATTTTGCTGTTCTTGAAGAAAAAGCAAAAGAAAAAATTATTGTGGACTTGTTCTTGGTCTATATAGCCTTGCAGGCTATGGTGCTCATGATGTCTTCTGGTGCAGACATGCTGGGCCACTGACTTCCTCAGTGATGATATAAACAGACCACAATTCTGTGTCTATTTTCCTTTTTTTTTTTCTCTCTCTCATAAATACACTCATACCTCAGTACTACAGACCTCATTTTAATGGGTTTCGGAAGCAGCAGACAAAATCTGGAACAGCCGACTCAATTTGAAAGTCCCACACTGTAAATATTGTTCTATTGTTTTTGCCCTTTTTATATGTTGTGTTTGAATTATTATAATTTTCTATAATCATATAATGTGGAGGGAAAGTAGAAAAGACAGCCAGCGAGTGACCTTGATGCAATGCTCTCTCTCTCTCTCTCTCTCTCTCTCTCTCTCTCTCTCTCTCTCTCTCTCTCTCTCTCTCATATATATATATATATATATATATATATATATATATATATATATATATATATATATATATATATATATATATATATATAGTGGAACTTCAGTTACCAAACGTCTCCCTTTACGAACAACTCGGTTTTCAAACAAAAAAAATTTACTCGTAATTGCTTCGATTGCCATACCATAATTCGGTTTTCAAACAAAGTTTCTTGATTTCAAATACTACAAGACGTAGCAAAAGCTACCATTTATCACTAATTTATAAGTTTCTATAAATATTTTCTTTGTTTTTATATATTTGGAAGAGGGACACAGAGGGTAAGAGAGTACTTCGATCTTTGATATAAATTAAATGCGATCCCGTTGAAGAATCTTGATGTAAACAAACGAATTGATAATACGAGACTAGTGAGAAAGGTGGAATGTTAGGAGTAGCAGGTGGGGGAAGAAGTGTGTTAAGATGGTACCAAAGAGTGGTTTGTAAAGCAGTTGGGCTTTTCAGCGATTTGAGGGGAGGCATGTAGAGAGTGACTGGAGTATGATTGTCAGAAACTGAGAGGGTTTAGAATGGGATGTAAGAAAGTGGAAAAATGAGATAGAAAGAGTGGTGAAGCATGTGGGGCTGAGTGAATGGAAGAATAAGATGGAACATAAGAGTACTTTGGAGTGGCATAGAGAGAAAAAGGCCCCAATGTAAGAAAAGTGATATGAAGGAAGCCTAAGCAGTGATCTTTTCCAAGCAAGGGCACAGTGCATCGATGTGAACGCAAGGAGTTACAGATGGTCTGAGTCCCGCAGCTAAGTGTGCCAGATGTGTGACATAGGAGAGGGTGAGACGGTGGAGCACGTAGTGCTGGAGTGTGTGAAGTATGCCAGAAACAGGAATGAGATGATGCAAGTGGTGCTTAAGGAATTAGGGCATGCTAGACAGGAAAGGATTGGATGTATTGCTGCTGGAACTGTGTGGGGAGATGAATGAAAGGATGATTGAGGCTGAGAAAAAATTCCTGGAGAAAATGTGGTATACTAGATGTAGGAACTAGTGGTGTGATAGATACTGTATGACTCTGTATGCCGTTTTCTGTTTGTCATTCTTTTTTTTTTTTTTTCCTACAGGAGTGCCGATACAAAGGCATATTTTAGAAGGAATCCTGAGCCTCCTGTAAAATCAAGATAAAGATCAAGATGCTCAAGAGTAATCCTGACCTTCCTGTGGCTTTCTCTATGACCCACAACGCCATCACTACAGCACATGTGTATTTTTGCAGCAGCTTTCCTCAGCAGCAAGATGTCTAAGTGTTATGATCACCTTAATTTTGGCAGTGAGTGGGTTGCTTCTGTCTGTGTCACTCTGTAAGGCTTCCCTCACTTGACTGGTGACAAAGAGAATGCCTGCATTGTCTAAAAAATATCTTTTGATGAGTTTTGAGTTACTAAGTTAATTCAATACATCCTTTCTGGATAAAAAAAATTCCTAAGCTGGAGATGGTGTAGAGCAGCCATCCTAGCAGTGGGAGCATCGGTCATTACCTGCTCATAAATAGTGGATGGGTATCTGAGAACAGATTAATCTGTTTTACGTTGTTTCCTATAGGGAAAATAGTTTGTTTTCAAACATTTTGGATTCTGAACGGCATTCAGGAATGAATTAAGTTTAAAAATGGAGGTTCAACTGTGTATACAGTAAAATCCCTCTTATCCGGCATCAATGGGAGTGCCGACATGCCGGATACTTGAATATTGCCGGATACTTGAATAGAAGTGAAATTATGTCCACAATCACCACCCTAGACTCACGCATCTTACCATAACAAAGATCAGCTGATCTTAATCAGCAGCTGATCTGATCAGCTGCTTAAGTGTAAGCACAACACGCTTCCTCTTTTCTACAATTTAGGCATGATGAAGGCGTCAGGCGATAAACAGTGCACACGCAGGACTGAGTCACTGAATAAACACAGTGCAGTGGGCCGCAGGTGGCGTGAAGCAGTGCGCTCTGGTGGCGAGGGGACAAAGTATGCCTCTTGCAGGAATTTTAATCGATATTATGAGTACACATTGATTTTTTTATTGATTTTATGGCTCGGGGAAAAATGTGCCAGATACTCGAATGCCTGATGAGAGGGATTTTACTTCAGCAACCCACCGCTATTGCTGGAGAGGCTCCACATGAGATACACAAAGATCAAGGTACCGACAGTGACGCTTTGTTCTCGGTACAGGCAAGACGTGTTTGTCTTACTGCGGCGGTTTGCCATTTTGGCATTAGTTACCCGTTATCTGAATTTCAGAGCGGGTTGGCACTTATTTTACACCTTACTCACTTTGTTTTACCTTACTTTATTACCCCGTGATCCTGTTGGAGCGGGAAGAGTGCCTGGTGTTCCTTTCCTGTTATCCATGAGGAGCGGGAGGACACGGTATAGAACAAGGTGAGGTTATGCACACGTGTTACCTGTTATTCAAACTTGGAGCAGGTTCTCATTTATTCATTGTCTATTGTTTTTTACTAGTGTGTTGTGGGTGTTATACTGTGCCTTTGTCTCGGTGTTTTTCCCCGTTATCTACATTTGGGAGCGGGTGAATGTAAACAAGCGGCCATGGTGCGATTATTTCTTTGTGATTGCTGGCCCGTGGTGCAGGTTTTAAGGTTCGATTTGATTATATCCCGTTATCTGTATTAAGAGCGGGCTGAACTAAGATTATTTTGTCTGTGTTTTTTCCCGTTATCTCTCAGGAGCGGGACAGGTGACAGAGTGTACTGTTGTGAAGGAGTTTGGTTCATCAATATGTCTTCCTCGGGGGATTCTACACCTCCAAGAAGCGGTTCTTCACATTCTTGTGGAAGCCGACTCTATTCGTCCACTAGGCATAAAAAGAGGAAGAATATCCAACGGTCTGGGGCCTCTGCTAGGGAGGATGAAGTTGCAAGTGATCGTGTGTCTAAGATGGACGCCCGACCACCAGCTAGCCAGTCTGGAGATGTTAACAATACTACATTATCCAAGTTTTTGGAGGCTTGGGCTGCACTTCAGGAGGATGTGAATAAACTTAAGAGTGACAGAGGTGCCAGGGCAAGTGTTGGTTCTGAGCCTGGCACATCAGGCATCAGATCTGGGCCAGCACAGGACTTAGGGGGTACTCATGAGATTTCTGCCTCCCCTCCCCCTTCTTCCTCTGGTGCATTTTCTGGCTTTAGGTCACAAGAAATGAGTGCTGAAGAAGGTGTGATCGAAGATGAAGCTCCTTCGGGCAGTATTCTGTTACAAGCAGCTAAGGCCTATGTGCCTATGGATGACTGTTCTGAAGCTATTGAAGAACCGATTGCTGCAATGGTGAATCACTGGTTTTCTCATGGTTTGAAAGAGGAAGACCATAAGGAGATTTTGGCAGATGAGGCTTCTAAACGTCCTAGAAACTGTAAGGCACTTATCCCAGTCGAGTGCAACTCACAAGTGCTGGATGCCCTACCCACTGAGGCAAAGAAAGCTGATTTCCGACTGAAGGAAATTGGTAAGGATATAACTAAGGCTGCCACTATTATGGTTAAATCACTTACTGTTCTGGACAAGTTTGCCAATGAAGAGCATAATCAGGTTATTGGTCATGAGGTGGCTATGCTTAATGGTGCCTTGGGGTTGTTAGGGCATGCAAACTTTAAACTGAATATGAATAGACGGTTTTTCCTCAAACGAGAGATAAACCAAAAGTATGCGCACTTATGCACTGATAAGACTCCTGCGACTGGCTTACTGTTTGGGGATGATCTTACTCAAGCTACCAAACAGATTGAGGAGGCCGAAAGGCTGAAGAACAAGTTTACCCACAAGAAGACTTCCCATTTTGGAGCTCCAGGTCTTGGGAAATTAAGTGGTGGTAAGCAACGTGGTTTCTTTGGGAAGCCAGCTTTCCAGGGTATGTCTACCCGGTTTAAACCTTACGGCTTACACAAACCTGCCACCAGAGGGGACGGCCGCCCTTCTTATCACAGAGGGAACTCCTCTTCAAAAAACCCAAGGGGCCGGGGACACTACGATCCCCGGCAGTAATTCAGGTAAAGAATGACTTTGAAGCGGGTCAGCTTCATAAGTTTATTGGTGAATGGTGCAAACTTACTAGTGATCCTTTCATTTTGGACATTGTTAAACATTGCCATCTTGAGATTGATGAACAGAACATTACTCATTTATTTTCTGAGGAAGTGGAATACAAATTTAGTGATGAGGAGAAAGTTATTATGACTAATGAAATAGGTAAATTGTTGAGCCAGAAGGTTATCAAAGAGACTCACAGACAGGTGGGCCAGATTATTTCACCAGTTTTCTTGAGAGAGAAAAAAGAGGGTGGCTACAGGTTGGTGCTTAATTTGAAGAAACTCAACAAATTCATGAATTACATCCATTTCAAAATGGAAAATTTTGAGCAGGCAATTAGGCTAATCAGTTCAGGCGCTTTCATGGCTTCGGTGGATCTGAAGCATGCTTATTATTCAGTCAAAATTGCAGAGGAGCAGCAAAAATACCTTTGTTTTAAATGGGCAGGGAAGATATACCAATTCACTTGCCTTCCTAATGGTGCTTCTGCAGGTCCTCGTCTTTTCACTAAACTTTTGAAGCCGATTTTTTCTTTTTTGAGATTGAAAGGCTACACCATTACTTCCTTTATAGATGATACTCTTATGTGTAGCAAGTCAGTTGAGGATTGTGTTGCTTGTTTAAAGGATACTGTGGAAATTTTGCAAAATGTGGGGTTTTGTATTAATGTGGACAAGTCAGTTTTGGTGCCTACAAAACGCATAGAATATCTTGGCAACATCATCGATTCTGAAGCCATGACTGTCACACTCCCTGCTCGTAGAGTGAAGAAGATTGTGGAAAGTTGTTCATCCTTGGCCAGTAGAAATAAGGCAAAGATCAGAGAGGTAGCTCGGGTAGTTGGCATGTTGGTAGCTGCCATTCCGGCCGTTGAATTAGGTAAGCTCCATTACAGAATTTTAGAAAAGGCCAAAATTGTTGCATTAAAGGTAGGAAAGGGCAACTTTGACAAATTTATGACTATCTCAAAGGAAATGAAAATGGAGCTGAGTTGGTGGATCTCTGAAGTAGGTACGCAAGTTCGGAAAATTATTCGGACTGCTCCTTCTGTTGAAGTTTTTACTGATGCCTCAGATTTAGGTTGGGGTGCTTGTGTATTAAAGCATTCCACCAATGGTAAATGGACAACAGAAGAAAGTTGCCTACACATTAATGCAAGGGAACTCAAGGCCATCTTGTTTACCCTTCAATCTTTTGCTTACTTGCTTAAAGGCTGCCATGTTAAAGTTATGTGTGATAATACCACAGCCATTGCTTATGTTAATGAGATGGGTGGAACTAAATCACTAGTGTGTAACTCTATCTGCATTGATATCTGGAATTGATGTATTTCCAATGACATCTGGATTACTTCTGCACACATACCAGGAAAGAAGAATGTGTTGGCGGATGAAGCCTCTCGTAATTTTAATGACAAACATGAATGGAAACTTAATCCAAAGTTTTTTAAAGAGTTGTGTGTAGTTTTTGGAACTCCCTCCATTGACTTATTTGCTTCTCGCTTAAACAAGCAAATAGATTGTTTTTGCTCGTGGAGACCTGATCCTGAAGCAAAGCATGTGGATGCGTTCACATTAAATTGGGCCAGTTTCGATCTGATTTACCTTTTCCCACCATTTTCTCTCATTACTAGGTGTCTACAGAAAATGAGGGAGGAGAGAGCCAAGGGGTGGATGGTTGTTCCAATGTGGAATTCCCAACCTTGGATGGGCCCTCTTCTGCAAATGTTGATCAAGGCCCCCAGGCTCATCACTCAGAAAACAAATGTACTACGACATCCCTCATCAGCGGAAGAACACCCGATTATGACCCACACCCAATTGATGGCATGTCTTTTGTCAGGCAACAACTTAGAGGGAGAGGTGTATCGTCAGAAGGTACAGAGATTATCATGGCATCGTGGAGACCAGGTACGATGCGGCAATATAGACCACACATTAAAAGATGGTCATCATTTTGTGATAGATGGAATATCAATCCCTCTACTCCGTCTGTAATTAGTGTTTTGAATTTCCTTTCGGAGACATTTCATAGAGGGGTGGGGTATGAGTCTGTTAACACAGCAAGAGGTGCTCTCTCTGCTTTAGGCATTACGTTGGAAGGATGTAGAGCTGGGAATCATCCACTTATCAATAGGTTTATGCGTGGTGTGTTTAACTTGAGACCCTCTTGCCCTAGGTATGCTGAAACCTGGGATGTGCAGCCAGTATTGCAGAAGCTGAGGTCCATGAGCCCATTACAAGACCTATCTTTGAAATCTTTAACTTTGAAATTGGTGATGCTTATGGCATCGACTCAAGCTGCAAGAGTACAGACCTTACATTTATTATTGTATTCCAATGCTATTGTTGATAACAATTCTGTATCTCTTTTGTTAGGGGGCAACATTAAGCAGTGTCGTCCGAAGTTTAATGTGAGAATGCTTAAGTTTCATGCTTATTTACCTGATTCTAGAATGTGTGTTGTAAATACCCTGAAGGAATATATTAACAGAACGGAGAATCTGAGAAAGGAATTTGGGAAGGATAATGGGAAACTCCTCATCAGTGTGGTGAAGCCACATAAAAGTGTTTCCAAAGATACAGTGGCAAGGTGGATTAAAACTGTTCTTGTCGACTGTGGTATCAATACTAAGAAATTCACGGCTGGCAGTGTTCGACCAGCCTCTGCTTCCAAGGCCAAAGCCATGGATGTCCCAGTTAACATTATCTTATCTAAGGCAGGTTGGACTCAGGAGACAACCTTTGCTAAACACTATAATAAGGAGATCACTCAGGTTTCAGATTTTTTTTTCAAGAGGCCATACTGGATTCTGTATTGTAATGTTAACAGGTTTCTCTATTCATTTGCGTTGGATCTCAATTGACATATTTTGTTTGTTTTATACATGTACTATATGTTTTTGTAAGGGACATATCTGTTTAAGGAGGAGGATTTTTCATACAATGAAGTTGGGATACATATTTAGTTTGTTTAATTTTCAATCACTCACTTGGAGAACGTTAAGGATTGTGTAGTTCTGAGAGTACACCCACATGGCTTTAAAATCTCATGTGGAGCCTCTCCAGCAATAGCGGTGGATTGCTGAAGTAAAATTATAGAAGTACATGAGACTTACCATGGGTCAGTTGAAATGTGCTTCGGATTTTGCGAAGCAAGCCACCGCTGCTGGAGAGAGCTTTCACATGCCCACCACTCCCATCCTTCGGAAAGATGGGCTTTTGACTTTGTGTTTCTCTTTCCAACGGGCATTTTTTGGGAACTTGTGGCATGTGGGTGGCTCTCAGCTCTTTAAAGTCTGTCGGTACCTTGATCTTTGTGTATCTCATGTGAAAGCTCTCTCCAGCAGCGGTGGCTTGCTTCGCAAAATCCGAAGCACATTTCAACTGACCCATGGTAAGTCTCATGTACTTCTATAATTTTACTATATATATATATATATATATATATATATATATATATATATATATATATATATATATATATATATATATATATATATATATATATAAAATGTCTGCTATATTGAGCTGCACAGTTACTTCATCATCTTCATTCATCTCATCCATCATCAGTAAGTACCTGTGCTAATTTTTCTTAATATAAACAATAAATAGGCATTTTAGGGATAGTGTCAATAGAATGCAGATTTTAACATTTCACTGGTACCTTTGGAACATAACCCCGTGAAAAACTGAGGTTTTGCTGTATTGTATTTATTCCTTTGTCTTTCATAATGTAATTGTTTATGTTAGCCACTACTTACATAATCTAACACTTAGTGTTGGTACCTACAGACAATCGGCTTCATCGGACTGACCTCCCATATTTTAGTCCGTAGTACCAAGGTATGAGTGTAGATTCAAATATTTTATTTATTTATTGTATATAGTGGTAGTCAATGGTTATTACTACAACATTTTCCAACAACATTCTTCCTATTTTCAATTTCATAGTGATAATTGTTCTTCTTTGACCTTGAAAAATTGGCAGGAAGATAGCCAGTCAGACTGACAGAGCGTTTTCCTTGCTGCTCCGGTAATTCAGCAAATCCCGGTTGCATTTTGCTCCTGACTGCACAATCCTGGCTACAAGCAGCCACAAATTGCACCCCCCCTTTAAGCCCCCGTAAGAGTTAGCCAGTATTCTCAGTCTTTCATCCTTTTTACTGGCGAATTATGGAACTTCCCACCTGCTTTTGTATTTCCTCTTGTTCATGACTTGTCTCTTTTAAAAAAAGGTAGGTTTGAAGAAGTTACACTTGTTGTATACAGCAAGATAAAGTGAAGAGAAGAAGTAAGAATGAATGAGAGGAGAGAGAGAGAGAGAGAGAGAGAGAGAGAGAGAGAGAGAGAGAGAGAGAGAGAGAGAGAGAGAGAGAGAGAGAGAGAGAGAGAGAGAGAGAGAGAGAGAGAGAGAGAGAGAGAGAGAGAGAGAGAGAGAGGGGGGGGGGGAGGGGGGGGATGAGACTTGGGCGTGTCCCTGACACGTAGCCCACCCAGCCTGAAGCTCCTAGTGTATTATTTGTCCGTACACTAACTACCCACTTAGATAGAGCAGACATATTGAGACAGGCAATAATATCTGATGGAGACTGAGGCAGGATTACAGTTAGTTGGGTCAGTTGCTTTAAGGGGATAAGTGAGTCACTACCAGCCGTACACCTTGGCATACTTAAATAGCATAGCAGTCTCCACAGTAGCCTGCCAGGGAGTGTAGTTGTGTATAACACACTCCATACCCAGGGAAGTGACTTCTCGGCTGTATTTACCTAGTTGTATAGTATAGTGTCCGAGCCAAAGCTCAATTAGTCCTGTCTCCATACCCAAATTTATCTAATCTGTCTTTAAACACGTGCACACTCTTTGCCGCAACCACTTCTTCTTTTAAGTTATTCCATATTTCAACCGTTCGATGCGGAAAGCTGTATTTTTTAATATCTCCCAAACAATGACTCTTCTTTAATTTCTTCATATGTCCCCTTGTACATCTATCTCCTTCCTCCACTTTTACAACTAGGTCATCTCCGTCTATCTTCACCATGTTGTTTATTAATTTGAACATTGTTATCAGGTCTCCTCTTTCCCTTCTTTCTTGCAGTGTTGGTAATCCAATTTCTTCCAGTCTTTCCTCATAACTTAGGTCTTCCAATTCAGGTATCATTTTCGTAGCTGTTCTTTGTATCCTTTCCAATTTCCTTATATCTTTCTTCTTGTGTGGAGACCATACCACTGCTGCGTATTCCAGTTTGGGGCGTATCATGTGTTATAATTTTCTTCATCATTTCTTTGTCTAGGTAATTAAATGCCACCCTGATATTTGCTAGCAAATTATATGTAGAGCCAAATATTCCATTGATGTGTTTTTCTGGTGATAGCGTGTCTTGAATTATTACTCCCAAGTCTTTTTCTTCTTTGCTCTTTGGTATTGTGATTCCTCCCATCTTATACTCCCATGAAGGTCTCCTTTTACTTCTTCCCATCTCCATTACATGACACTTCTTTATATTAAATTCTAACTTCCATCGTTTACACCATTCATAAATTCTATCAATATCCCTCTGTAGTTCCTCACAATCCTCTTGGTTCTTTATTACTTTCATCAATTTTGCATCATCTGCAAACATGTTAATGTAGCTATTTAAACCCACCGTCATATCATTTATATAGACCTGAAACATTATAGGTGCCAACACAGACCCTTGTGGTACTCCACTTGTTACTTCACACCAACTTGATTTATTATCTCTGATTACTGTACTCATTTCCCTACCTTGGAGATAATCCTTCATCCACTTAAGTATTTTTCCTTTTAGCCCTCCTCGATGTTCCAGTTTCCATACGAGACTTTTATGTGGAACTGTATCAAAAGCTTTTTTCAGATCTAAATAGACCCAACCAACTAAATCAACCCAACCATCTCTCTCTTGTAGTTTATCTATTACTCTTGTATAAAAGCTCAGTAAGTTTGTTACACAAGATCTCTCTTTCCTGAAACCGAATTGTTTTTCTGTTATTATATTTTCTTGTTCAAGATATTGCACCCATCTGTTTTTAATGGCTATTTCACAGAGTTTACTTACAATACTCGTGAGTGAGACTGGTCTGTAATTCAGTGGTTCCATTTTATTACCTCCTTTGTATAACGGTACTATATTTGCTCTCTTCCATTCCTTTGGTACTTTTCCCTCCTTCAAAGAACTTGTGTGTGTGTGTGTGTGTGTGTGTGTGTGTGTGTGTGTGTGTGTGTGTGTGTGTGTGTGTGTGTGTGTGTGTGTGTGGGCTGAGTTCTTGAACAGTGAGCAGTGAATTACCCTCCTGTGTGTTCATGGGCACTTGTCAGTAGTGTTTCCCTTGTTAATGAGCTCATATTAAATGCCACAGTTGGTTGATGATGCTCAGCAGCAGAGGACTTATGTGAATAGCTGTGTAGTGAACTTTACTCCCTCCTCAGGTCCTGACAAGGCCTGCTGTCTAGGAGGCAGTATATGACACTATTCACCTTGAGGCTATAACACGATGTTGGACAGGACATTTGCAATGAGGGCAGTTGTCTAATGGGGTTTTATACCTCAACCATATGTGCGTTATTGCTCATCATAATTCTTTCTCCTTAGATGTGGTTGTTGATTCCTTTACAGCTGTGGGAGTTAAGGGTTGTTAGAATATTTCCCTTGTCTGTAGGTGGGTGAAACAGACTGGCGACCTCATTAGTGTGACCTGGCATTGCGACCAATTGTGAAAAGGATGCAGGAATCACAAGGGACCCTGTGCACCCATATTTGAGCCCTGCACTGAGTCCACATAGGAGGTGGTTCACGGAACCTAGTCCAGTTGCAGCAGCTGTGCAAAGGGGCCATAAATTGTGGTCCTAACACACTATAGTTGGATATGATTAAAGACTCCTTAAGGGACTGCATCTTGAATTTCTCAAATTTTTTTCAGTTTTCTTGTCCTTGTTATGTAATTCTCCCTTTCTCTTCCCCCCCTTTTTTTTGGTTTTTGTTTTACACAGTTCCAGCCAAGACAAGTATACCTACAATAATTTCAAAGATAAGTTAACTTCTCAGGGAGTAGGTTGTGTTGTGCTAGCAAGTCTTAGATATGAAATGTGTAATAGCTAGGGCAAAATGGCACATTCTTGTCATAAATTGCATGCATTTATCATAAATATGCTCGGGATGCTAAGACTGGGTCCAACCTTTCCTAGCAGCTTATGACAGATGCTCCCTACAGCCAAGATAGCAGCCCCACATCTCCAGCTCAGGAACTATTTACCTAGATAGGACGTACTGAATGAACTTAGTGACATGAAACACATCAGAAGACATTGTTTAGACTGTGCAGGTATTCTCTTTGTCACAAATCTAGTGAGGGAAGCCTAACAGTGACAAAGAAAGGAAAAATTCACTTACACCTGATATTAAGGTGATCATAACACTTCTGTATCTTGCTGCTGGGTAAAGCTACTGGAAAAATGCATTTGTGCAGTAATGATGGCCTTAGGGATTGTCAAGAGAGCCTTCCTTGCCACCAAATTAAACATTCCGTTTGTTTACATTGAGGAGTTCCTACGGGATCACATTTACCGTATTTTAGAGATTGAATTACTATCTTACCTGCTGTATCTCTTATCTCAATACATAAAAATTAAAAAGATGTTTATAGAAACTATAAATTAGTAGTACAGTGGAACCTCAGTTATTGACACCTTTTTCAAAGAAATTGGATTTTGAAAAAAAAAAATTTGAACACATTATTGCTTCAGTTGCAGTACCATAATTTGGTTTTAGAACAGTTACTTGATTTCAAATATTAATAATGCATAGCAAAAGCTGCCATTTATTACTAATTTATAGTTTTTTAATATTTACTTCATTTACATATATTTGGAGGAGAGAGAGTGTAAGACTAATTCAATCTTTGAAATAAGGTAAATGTGATCCTGTTGAAAAGCCTTGATGTAAACAGTTTTCAGCGCTCAGGAGTTATCCCGAGCCACCTGTGGCTCTTGATGATCCCCAGCGTTATCACTACTGCACAACTGCATTTTTCAAGTAGCTTTTTCCAGCAGCAAGATGTCATTTTGGCAGTAAGTGGATTGCTCCTTTCTGTATCCTTCTGTAAGGCTTCCCTCACTAGATTGGTGACAAAGAGAATACCTGTACAGTCTAAACAATATCTTTTAATGAGTTCTGTGGCAATAAGTTCATTCAATACATCTTTTCTTGATAATTTATGAGCTGGAGATGTCGTGAAGCAAGCATTTTGGTTGGGGAAGCGTCTGTTATAAGCCGCTAAAACACAGTAGACTGGTGTCTGGGAATGGATTAATCCATTTTACATTGATTCCTATGAGGAAAATAGTTTGTTTTCGAACATTTTGGATTTCAAACAGTAATCAGGAACAAATATATGATAGATGGTTTCACTCAAGTCATAACTTACGACATATGACATGATAGATGTTCTAAGTTATGATACACATCTGCCATAGATATGACACATGTTATAACTTTATGAAGAATGTATGCCCAAGAGTATCCCCTAAAGTATTAGTATTAAAGTTCTCATGATGTGGACTCCTGTACCTAAACCATTTCAGGCCATGAGCAGTAATATTCATGATCGACTGTGATGTGATAAACTATAGAATTTTATTTGCCATGCCCCTAAGTAGTGGTCTTGTAGTTTCTTAAAAATTAGTATATTAGACATATTGCTAGCTGTGATGTCATAAACTGTAGAATTTCATTTGCCATGCCCCTAATTAGTGGTCTTGCATTTCCTGAAGAATTAGTATATTAGACACAGTTAATATATATATATATATATATATATATATATATATATATATATATATATATATATATATATATATATATATATATATTTATAGGAGGAGGCAGTAGACACCTGCCGAAACGATAATTACTCCCAGTGAGGTCTAAAGCACTGTTCAGGGGGTGCTGTGAACTTATCATTAAACCCAGCTGTGACCTCACTGAACGTTTCCCTTTGTGTCTCACAACACAAGGGGGTAGTCACAGCCTGCCCTCTAAAGACAACTCTCTTCCTCCACATAAAACTACAAGCACCTAATAACACACACACCCTTCACTTAAAAATTTTAAAATCATGGCGACTCCTACACCAGCCTCGGAGTCCCCATCTGGGGAGGGGACCATAAATGTCCCCAGGTCGGACTGCCTTTCCGTCGACGACCCTAAGTGTCTTGACACCCCCCTCAACTTTTTCTTCATTAACTTCTGCAACATTCGCGGTCTAAGATCTAATTTTCAATCTGTAGAACACCACCTCTCCTCTTCTAAACCTCATCTTCTTTTCCTCACTGAAACTCAGGTGTCTGAGGCAACTGACAGTAGCCTCTTTTCTGTTCCCTCCTACTTTCTCTATCCTCATTTTCGATCCAAAGCTGGATGCTGCGTTTATGTGCGCAATGACTTAACCTGCTCTCGTGCCCACGCTCTTGAATCTTCCGAGTTTTCCACCATCTGGCTACGACTACAGAATCATTCTCATACTAAATTTATCTGTGCTGTATACCTCTCTCCTAACTCCTCTGACTATAAGAAATTCTTTGACTACTTAACTTCCAAAGTGGAGCACATTCTGACCCTCTTCCCTTTTGCAGAGATCTCCATTCTTGGAGACTTCAATGTTCACCACCAGCTTTGGGTTTCCTCTCCCTTCACTGACCATCCTGGTGAACTAGCCTACAACTTTGCTATCCTCCATGACCTAGAGCAATTGGTGCAACACCCTACTCGTATTCCTGACCGTCTTGGAGATACGCCCAACATTCTTGACCTTTTCCTGACCTCTAATCCTTCTGCTTATGCTGTCACCCTTTCTTCTCCGTTGGGCTCCTCCGATCACAATCTCAAATCTTTATCTTGTCCTATCACTCCAATCCCTCCTCAGGATCCCCCTAAGCGAAGGTGCCTCTGGCGTTTTGCCTCTGCTAGTTGGGGGGACCTGAGGAGGTATTTTGCTGATTTTCCTTGGAATGACTACTGCTTCCGTGTCAGAGACCCGTCTTTGTGTGCTGAGCGCATAACAGAGGTGATAGTGTCTGGCATGGAGGCGTACATTCCTCACTCTTTTTCTCGTCCTAAACCTTCTAAACCTTGGTTTAACACAGCTTGTTCTCATGCCATACATGATAGAGAGGTGGCCCACAAAAGGTACTTAAGCCTTCCATCACGAGAATCTTATGCACTTTATATTTCTGCCCGGAACCATGCCAAGTCTGTTCTCCAACTAGCCAAAAACTCCTTCATTAACAGAAAATGTCAAAACCTTTCAAGATCTAACTCCCCTCGTGATTTCTGGCATCTAGCCAAAAATATCTCCAATAACTTTGCTTCTTCTTCTTTCCCTCCTCTACTTCAACCAGATGGCACCACTGCTATCACATCTATTTCTAAAGCTGAACTCTTTGCTCAAACCTTTGCTAAAAACTCTACCTTGGACGATTCTGGGCTTGTTCCTCCCTCTCCTCCACCCTCTGACTACTTCATGCCACGTATTAAAATTCTTCGTAATGATGTTTTCCATGCCCTCGCTGGCCTAAACCCTCAGAAGGCTTATGGACCTGATGGGGTCCCTCCTATTGTTCTCCAAAACTGTGCCTCCGTGCTTGCACCTTGCCTAGTCAAACTCTTTCAGCTCTGTCTGTCAACATCTACCTTTCCTTCTTGCTGGAAGTTTGCCTACATTCAACCTGTTCCTAAAAAGGGTGACCGCTCTAATCCCTCAAACTACCGTCCTATTGCTTTAATTTCCTGCTTATCTAAAGTTTTTGAATCTATCCTCAACAGGAAGATTCTTAAACATCTATCACTTCACAACCTTCTATCTGATCGCCAGTATGGGTTCCGTCAAGGCCGCTCGACTGGTGATCTTCTGGCTTTCCTTACTGAGTCTTGGTCATCCTCTTTTAGAGACTTTGGTGAAACTTTTGCTGTTGCCTTGGACATATCAAAAGCCTTTGATAGAGTCTGGCACAAAGCTTTGATTTCCAAACTACCCTCCTACGGTTTCTATCCTTCTCTCTGTAACTTCATCTCAAGTTTCCTTTCTGACCGTTCTATTGCTGCTGTGGTAGACGGTCACTGTTCTTCTCCTAAATCTATTAACAGTGGTGTTCCTCAGGGTTCTGTCCTGTCACCCACTCTCTTCTTATTATTCATTAATGATCTTCTAAAACAAACTTCTTGTCCTATCCACTCCTATGCTGATGATACCACCCTGCACTTTTCCACGTCTTTTCATAGACGTCCAACCCTTCAGGAGGTAAACATATCATGCAGGGAAGCCACAGAACGCCTGACTTCTGATCTTTCTAAAATTTCTGATTGGGGCAGAGCAAACTTGGTACTGTTCAATGCCTCAAAAACTCAATTCCTCCATCTATCAACTTGACACAACCTTCCAGACAACTATCCCCTCTTCTTCAGTGACACTCAACTGTCCCCCTCTTCTACACTGAACATCCTCGGTCTGTCCTTTACTTATAATCTGAACTGGAAACTTCACATCTCATCTCTAGCTAAAACAGCTTCTATGAAGTTAGTTGTTCTGAGACGTCTCTGCCAGTTTTTCTCACCCCCCCAGCTGCTAACTCTGTACAAGGGCCTTATCCTTCCATGTATGGAGTATGCTTCACATGTCTGGGGGGGTTCCACTCATACTGCTCTTCTAGACAGGGTGGAATCAAAAGCTTTTCGTCTCATCAACTCCTCTCCTTTAACTGACTGTCTTCAGCCCCTCTCTCACCGCCGCATTGTTGCATATCTAGCTGTCTTCTACCGCTATTTTCATGCCAACTGCTCTTCTGATCTTGCTAACTGCATGCCTCCCCTCCTTCCGCGGCCTCGCTGCACAAGACTTTCTTCTTTCTCTCACCCCTATTTTGTCCACCTCTCTAACGCAAGAGTTAACCAGTATTCTCAATCATTCATCTCTTTCTCTGGTAAACTCTGGAACTCCCTGCCTGGTTCTGTATTTCCACCTTCCTATGACTCGAATTCCTTCAAGAGGGAGGTTTCAAGACACTTATCCACCAATTTTTGACCACTGCTTTGACCCTTTTATGGGACTGGCATTTCAGTGGGCATTTTTTTTTATTGTATTTTTGTTGCCCTTGGCCAGTATCCTTCCTACTTAAAAAAAAAAAAAATATATATATATATATATATATATATATATATATATATATATATATATATATATATATATATATATATATATATATATATATATATATATATTTACTTCATTTTTATATATTTGGAGGAGAGAGACAGGGTGTAAGACAGTAATTCAATCTTTGAAATAAGGTAAATGTGATCCTGTTGAAAAGCCTTGACATAAACAGTTTTCAGCACTCAGGAATAATCTGAAGCCACCTGTGGCTCTCTTGATGACCCCCAACACCGTCACTACCTAGAAGGAAGTGTGTAGAAAAGTATATTTTATATAAGTTCATTGCATGTTTATGTATATAGAATGACAATATAGGCATATTTGATATTGCTCCTATATGTGAGAAGGGGACATGTTTGGTGCTGCTGCCTGGTGACACTCACTAGATTACCAAAGTTCCCATTAGTGAGGCACTGCTTTTAGCCAAGGAAGTGTGGAGGTATCATTATCACATAACTTGCATTTGATGATGGACCACAAATTTTCTATGAAATTAAAGTAAGGAGAGCTTGCTAAATCAGTCAAGAATGAAGTCTATATCACAGTCCTGAAGTCAAGTTGTTGCAGAATTAACACTCTGGCTGGGTACATTATCTTGCACACCTTAAAACAGTCAAACATATTACCACAGAAGTTTCAAGTAATTATTTGCATAACTGAAATGTTTTTGGACAGCAGCACAAGTTTCCTAACACTGTGGAATTAAAAAAAAAAAAAAACCCACACCATTAAATAATCAGGGAATTTTGCAGAATTGTGCATGAATTTTGGCATGTGCTGATTGTTGCCTGGGTGATGGAACTCTAATTTTTTCCTGCTGCTGGTAAAAGCAAAATTTGCCTCATCACTCCAAAGTACTCCCTTCCAGTTCTCACTGTCTCAAGGGAGGTGCTTGCAACAAAATTATTTAAGTCTGATGTCTTTGTGAATCTGTGTTAGGAGAGGTTCGGGCTGTGTCACAAACTGTTTCAAACCAAAATTGTCATGCACTTGACACTGCACTGTCCTGACAATTAGTTCATTCAGCAGTACAGGATTACTTTCTTTTATTTGTGTGTCAGAAATAGTGACACTTACTTATCAATATCATACCTGATGATGCTGAGTGTTCCTGAATGAGTTTTACAAGGCTCAATAGGGGGTAATTTCTTGTGTGGCAAATCCTTTTCCTAACAATTTGAAATACATTGCACCTACCACCTCACATTTCTCAGACTAACACCTGTTTTCAGAGATAACTTTCACAGAGTGCCTAGCTGTATGGAGTGATGTAGCACCAGTGTCATCACTGGTCACTGGTCTGTACTGTCCCATAGTCCACAGAAGTAGCAAAATGTGAGATATAACCATGTTGTTTTAACATTTGTGCCCTGGTAACTCCTCCCTTCACTGGCTGTAAAAGATCACTGAGTGACACTGAACTCAGTGACAACTGACAGATGTGTGCCTCAGTTACCCTTACTTTGTTGCCAAATATGTAAAAAATTTAAATATGAGGGTAAATTTATTATTTTCTGTAGTTTTCTCTGGGATCTCATTTGGCTTTATTTATAACATGAAGATGTGGTGCTAGTGACAGTGTTACTCATGATATTGGCAGAAATTCTTTAATCCAGACTGGAAAAAAGTAACAAACATTGTTTCACTGTGGTTGACAAAATACATTAGAGATGGTGGAATGCCATCAAAGTAGAGATATCAGAGTAAGAAATCTATCTCAATAACTTTTACTGAATGTGTTCTAAGGCATCATGCCAAGCACTCTGCAGCCAATATTCATGTTGCCTACTATATGTATTGCTTCTGCTCTAAGATACTGTAACTAAAAAAAAACACATCTAAGCAGTCAAAAGGGCACATAAAAAAGCTTCTTAGATTTTTTGAAAATTAGAAATGTAAATCTTCTAAATCCTTTTTTCTTACCTATCTTCAAAACCAACAAAATCACGTCAGTTATCATATTTCTGATCATTTTCATTCATATTTAAATAATGACAACAAATATTACAATGTAAGGTAAAGTTTTATAAGGAAGACCTCTTATCTTGATGATCAGCTGTGTGGAAAATTATGCATAAAGTAAATAAGCAAAGTTCACCTACATAACACACCTGCTAGACTTGCATCCTATTCTAATGTGACCACAGCTATTATAATGGAACTATCTAAATAGACAGAACCATCTGCAAGTTGGATCACTCTTAACCCATTCATGATCAACCATGTTAATTGACTCATTTCAGTTGTTACTCTTTCTGGTCACCCATGTCATTTGACATTTTATGAAATTTTCTTTCCCATGTGAAAGAAATACCTATAGTGGTTTATATGTTTATAGGTATGTCATGCATCTTTTCTTAGGTATTGATTATATGGCCTGTATTCAAAAATGCTTTTGCTCTCTCACCATGACTATTTTCAAAAGTCACAGAAATTATCAGCTAGATTTTCAAGACTATTTCTCTTCTTAATAATGTAGAAATCTTGTTGATTTGACACTACTGTTTATCTTCTTAATAATGTAGAAATCTTGTTAATTTGTCACTAGAACCATATAAACATTCTTAAAACCCATTAATTTCAATTAGTCTTTGGAATGTAGTGGAGGTATGGTGCAGGAGTGTTTCAATATACGGTCCAATGAGGGACATTTTAACAGGCTCATTGCATCATCATACACCATAGCAGGTAGATGCCACCTCCACGCTCTTTGATGAGCAAATTCATTCCTCTCTACTTTATTTCAAAGAATGTGATGTATGTACTGTACATATACTTAGGAGAAAGTGAAAATAAAATAAAAAGATGTGGAACAATATGCATGCGGTAACAAACATCACACAGTATGTGCAATGTGCTATATTTCCTCTGTGTTCCTCATTGTGGCCACTTAGCATGTATGAGATAAGGCCAGGTTATAAATTTTTAGCTTTGGTGAGGTTGACACAAAGGAAACTAAGTACCTGTCAGCACACAGGTCTGCAACTAAACAAAATACTTAGCTGGAGTTTGTAGAATGTCCACCAAGGATAGTAGTGAGTAGAAAAGAGTGTTGGTGTGAGCTGGGCACTCACTGGAGTCTGACTGACTCCCTGCTTACCAAGCAGATCGATATCAGTTTGCTCAAGGATGGTGAATCTGCTCAGCCCCGATCCTCATTGTTTCATCCACTTGGTGGATTGTTATGGTTTAATTGAACTAATTCCCATCACCATTAACTTCCCTGCTGGAAAAATAGCTTTGACATACTCCTACCACTGAGAAAAATAAATTACAATATATACATGGGAAAACTTGATATTAGATTTGAATGGTCTTAATTTTGGTTTTCCATAAATCTGCAGAGCACACTGCCGCTTGTCACAGGGGTCATTGGTTATAGCAAGGCCCCTGCAACTGGACATTATCAGTGGGAGGCACTACATCCACCACACTCTGTTCAAGTGGATACAATCTGGCAATGGGGGGAGTGGTTGTACTCTGAGAAGGTTTTTACGTCCACTAACCTGACTAACCCGTCCTGTCCCTCATATAGGCTGGTGACTTTGTTAAGTTCCCAGAGTTTGTTCAGATCTGTCTTATGAGATTGGTAACCTGGGTTATTGATTCTCTCCTTCACTGGGTTGACTGCTATTCGAGTACTGAAATAACTTCCACCTGGGCATTATTACCGACTTTATTTTTGTAGGTGCCACTTTGGGGCATAACTACAAATTGTGGGTAGCAATATTATTGAACCTGCCCTTTCATATCCAGGCTGGACTAATTCATACTAATGATCAACCCTTATCAAGAGAGAGATGTCACCATCATTCATGCTGTTTGGATCAGCCAGCATGCAGCCTGAATGTTCTAATTCAATTATGTACCTTTTCAGTCCTTTATGTGCTGCCTGTTGAGGGATTTGAGTTAACACCACTGCTCTCAAGGAGTATTATTTTCCTTTATAAAATACAGAAGTTATATCATATTGTTGATTTATTTTATTTCCAGTGAATCCCTGGAGCTTTAGGGTTTCCTTGCCTATCAGTTATGTTTTAGTTTGGCTAATGAAGACTGTAGGACGAATGTTTTCTGTGATCACTGATCAAATAAGGCCCTTAATTTAGTAATCTTGCCTCCCTTTCCTATAAGTGATAACATTAAGGTTGGTAAGGTAGTTCTTCCCCTGGGAGTTTTTAAGGTTAGTGTTGTTGCCTCCCTTGACTTTGCCTCACTCTGTTTTATTACTTGTTTTAGATATTACACGGAGGGCATGGTAGAGTTTTTTTCTCTCAGAATTTGCAGCTTTTTAATATTGGGGTTTGTACAACCTTTCTTACCATGGCCAGGTTGTAGACATCCATTACATAGCCTTAATTGTCGAGCCCTTTTTACCCTTGTGCTAGGACTCTGCTATTGGCAGCACTTATACAATGGGTAATTTTGTTTCCAGCACCAAAATTGAAGTTTAGGCTTTTCCTCCTTATCTTGACCTATATTAAAACTATCTATCTATTCCTTGATATTTTATGTCCTTCTCAGATGTAGATGGAGAAGAGTGAATATCTTGTTTCTCAAATAATGTAGAGCTTCCTCAATATTCAATATATTTTCTTTCAGCACTCTTTTTATATTTTCCCTCATGGAAGATAATTTATGAGGAGTGTGAAACATTTCTTCTTTACTGATATTATGTGCAATCAATGACTTATAAACGCTTTCATATTTAGCTAGAAATAGTTTAAGACTAATGATATCGTAATTAGGTCTGCAGATTACCTAGTTCATTCACCAGGACATACCTGAGCCTGTACTAGTTTGAGACATCAGGTTTGAAACTGGATATTAATAGTACTGCCTCTCCCTCAAGCTGGCCCTTATGATAGGAGAGTTTTTCAACATATGTTAAGTAATTTGAATTAATGGAACACACATATGTCCCAGATATTAAGTTATTTTGATTAATGGAACACTTTATACTCTATTTGATGGTTCATAAGACACATCTTTTCTCAAAAAAAAAAGTCTCAGGAAATGAGCCTGTGTCCTATGAGGCCAAGGTTCAGCACTTGAGGCAGTGGTTGGTGGTAAGTCTATGGCAACAGAGACTCTAAAATCAAACCCCAGACATCTTCGCACATGTAAACAAAGTGATGATTGGTACTACACCACAAAACAACTCTTTCTTTCAAGGTAACTATATAATAGGTCATACTTACTGGTAATTCACACAGAATGACACCAGTCAAGAAGAATTTGCCTAAGTGACCATGCTCCACGCATTGCATTTACCAAAACAAACATGCAGTCGGTTACACGCTGAACCTGGTGACACAGCCAAGCTTCACTGGGTTCTTTATAGTGTGATGTCATTACTCCTTGAGGTAAGACACACTTTCATGCAATTAAATTTTCACCTATCTTTTAACATTCTTATGAACAAACTTTATTACTCCTGTAGTCTCTCACAGTCACTGCTGACGCCATATGCCAGGTTTACATCTCACAACAGGGTTGGTACATGGGCTATGAACAAATATTAAAGCTTTTAAATGCAAAATACTGGGATCTATGTCATGCATAGACTCTAAATGATCTAAATGCAATGATCTAAATGCATGTGAGAGTCTTCAAATGTCAGGTGAAATCCTTCATTTCATATTCAGAGCTTAAATCTGCTCATTTATCTTTTTTTTTTTTTTTTCAATGTCTGTCAAAACTGGGTGCATCTTATAACCCATCAAATATATGTCCCACCTTACATATGTCGACCCACCTGGTCAGATTGCTATTAAAGGAGGGTAAACTGAGCTTAGGCAGCTTGAAGGGGCTTCTTTGTTTTCCCAGTTTGATTTTGCCTGAGTCACCTCTAGCTTGGTGAGGATTTCACTTATTTCTTCCTCATATAGCATATCCTCTACTATGGCATTTTGTAAACTTGTCTGATCTAACAGCTCATACATTTTGTCTTTGTTATTTTGTATTTTAGTTAGAGTAGCCTTTATTGTTGTCTGTTTGGCCTTTATTTCCCACGCATCAGCAGCAGGCAGGAATACCTACATCCAGATCCTTGGTTAGAGGGGTGATGCCAGCCTTGAGCCCCCCTCTTTAATTCTTTTCAGTTTCATAATATACTCCACTTTAAATTTCTAATGGATGGTATAGCAAATCAGTTTGTTATTAGGGGGAGGAAGCTATTATGGTGTGAAGCGCCAAACCACTGCACCATTGCCAGTCATGTCACCTTGTGTCACCCATGTGTGTTTGCTATTTTCTGCTGTGCTTTAGTGACATGCAGACCCTAGACCTGATAGACATATACAGCAGGCATGAGTGAAGTCACCAAAGAGGATCTGTCTCAAAGGACCACTGTGGCTACTTAGTAAGTATAGGATAAGGCCAGGTTATAATTCTTTACCTCTGATGAGGCGGACACACAGGAAGCTAAGTACTGTAGGGTACACGACAAAGAACATGATACATACCAATGTAGCGCTCATTATGGCAAATCTGTGTTATGATGACTGTAGAACCTATGAGAAAAATTAATTGGTTCCAGGAAACCAGAAAATAAAAAATTCCACAATTTTCTAAAAAAATACATTAAAATGAGCACATTTGCACAACCACATTTAAGTTGGGCTACTACATTTAAACAAACCAGACATATACAGCACCCCGACAAGTTTTGCGCCTGGTCCTAAATTCTTACCATGCCGAGTTTCACGCTTTGACAAGTATCGGTCACATTTACTTACTGTCGGCATTACACATATACATTCAGTAAATCCCACATAAGTTGGAGCCATCTTTCTCTCTCTCTCTCTCTCTCTCTCTCTCTCTCTCTCTCTCTCTCTCTCTCTCTCTCTCTCTCTCTCTCTCTCTCTCTCTCTCTCTCTCTCTCTGAAATTTTAAAAAATCCTAAGGATTATTTTTTTTTACGCAGGAGGGTACCAGCCAAGGGCAACAAGAATTGAAAAAAAAAAAAAAAAAACATTGAGGTGCCAGTCTCTCTTGAAAGAGTTCAAGTCATAGGAAGGAGGCAATACAGAAGGAGGCAGGGAGTTCCAGAGTTTACCACAGAAAGGGATGAATGATTGAGGATACTAGCTAACCCTAGCATTAGAGAGGTCAACAGGATAGGGAAGTGAGAAAGAAGGTGGTGTTATGCGGAAATGCCACAGTAGGAGAGGAGGCATGCAGTTAACAAGATTAGAAGAGCAGTTAGCATGAAAATAGCAGAAGATAGCAAGGGATGCAAACCTGCAACAATGAGAAAGATACTGAAGACAGTCAGTCAGAGGAGAGTTGGTAAAACGAAAAGCTTTTGATTCCACCCTGTTTGAAAGAACGGTACGAGAGGATCTCCCTCCCCTCCCAATACATGTGAAGCATACTCCATACATAGACAGATAAGGCCCCTGTACAGAGTTAGCAGCTGAGGGGGTGAGAAAAACTGGCAGAGACAACTCAGAATTTCATAGAAGCTGTTTTAGCTAGAAATACGATGTGAGGTTTCCAGTAAAGGACAGACCAAGGATGTTCAGTGTAGAAGAGGGGGACAGTTGAGTGTCACTGAAGAAGAGTGGATTGTTGTCTGGAAGGTTGTGTCAAGTTGATAGATGGAGGAATTGAGTTTTTTGAGGCATAGAACAATATTAAGTTTGCTCTGCCCCAATCAGAAATTTTAGAGAGATCAGAAGTCAGGCATTCTGTGACTTCCTTGCATGAACTGTTTACTTCTTGAAGGGTTGGACACTGACAAAAAGATGTGGAAAAGTGCAGGGTGGTATCATTAGCGTATGAGTGGATAGGACAAGAAATTTGGTTTAGAAGATTACTGATGAATAATAGGAAGAGAGTGGGTGAAAGGACAGAACCCTGAGGAACACCACTGTCAATAGATTTAGAAGAATAGTGACTGTCTACCACAGCACCAATAGAATGGTCAGAAAGGAAATTTGAGATGAAGTTACAGAAAAGATAGAAGCCGTAGGAGGGTAGTTTGGAAATTAAAAGTTTTTGTGCCACTCTATCAAAAGCCTTGACAGAATCCATACTGGTGATCAGATAGAAGGTTATGAAGTGATAAATGTTTAGGTATCTTCCTACTGAGGATAGATTAAAAAACTTTAGACAAGCTGGAAATTAAAGCAATAGGAGAGTAGTTTGAAGGATTACAATAATCACCCATTTTAGGAACAGTCTAAATGTAGGCAAACTTCTAGCAAAAAGGAAAGGTAGATGCTGATAGACAGAGTTGAAAGAGTTTGACTAGGCAAGGTTCAAGCATGGAGGAACAGTTTTGGGGAACTATAGAAGAGACTCCATCAAGTCTACAAGCCTTCCAAGGGTTTTGGCCAGTGAGGGCATGAAAAACATCATTGTGAAAGATTTTAATAGGCAGCATAAAGTAGTCAGAGGGTGGAGGAGAGGGAGGAACAAGCCTTGAATCATCTAAGGTAGAGTTTTTAGGAGAGGTTTGAGTGAAGAGTTCAGCTTAAGAAATAAGTGAGATGGCAGTGGTGCCATCAGGTTGAAATGAAGGAGGGAAAGACAAAGAGGCAAAGTTATTGGAGATGCTTTTGGCAAGGTGCCACAACTCATGAGGGGAGTTAGATCTTGAAAGATTTTAATACTTTTTATTAATAAAGACGTTTTTGGCTCGTTAGAGAATGGGCTTGGCATGATTCCGGGCAGAAATATAAAGCACATGAGATTCTGGTGATGGAAGGCTCAAGTACATTTTGTCAACCACCTCTCTATCATGTATATTACAAGAACAGGCTGTGTTAAATCAAGGTTTGGAAGTTTTAGCTTGAGAGAAAGAGCGAGGAATGTACACCTCTATGCTCAACACTATCAACTCTGTTATGCACTCAGCATAACAGTGATGGGTCTTACACAGAAGCAGTAGCCATTCCAAGGAAAATCAGCATAAAACCTCCTCAGGTCCTCCCAACTAGCAGAGGCAAAACACCAGAGGCACCTCCACTTAAAGGATCCTGAGGGATTGGAGCAATAGGACAAGATACAGACATGATACTGTGATTGTAGGAGCCCAATCAAGAAGATGGGCTAACAGCATAAGCAAAAGGATTAGAGGTTAGGAAAAGGTTAAAAATGTTGGGCATATCTCCAAGATGGTCAGGAATATGAGTAGGGAATGAGAGTGACTGAGAATGAAAATGAATTATGTATATAAGAATGAGAAAGTATGAAGCAAAAATGACATGAAATGAATAAGGGCAGAGAGAGAGAGAGAGAGACTGAGGTATATAACTGCCATGCCCTTTATCTCCAACAGATAAGGGGGATGGGAAGTGACAGGGAAGGAGGTTTGAGACAAGATGAAAGAAGGGAGAGGAAAGGAAAAAAAGGTAGGAAGGGACAGACAGCAGATTGGTGACCAATGGCTTGCACAGCTGGTGAGTTAGTCTTGCGAGTTTTAGTTTGTTATTGCAATTAAATTTTCATTAAAATTTCAATGTTCGCACAAATGGTGAGTTCATCTTGCCAGTTTTGGTTCGTTATTCCTACTAAATTTTTATTCAAATTCCAGTGCTTGCATGAGTAGTGAGTTCATTATGCCAATTTTGGTTCATTATTCCAATTAAATATTTACTAAAATTTTAATGCATTATTGCAGTTGTATGTTATAACAACCGTGCGTTGTTGCATCCCCTACTGTACCTATTAGCACACAGGCCTGCAACCAGAGTACTTAGCTGGAGTTTGGTGTAGAACGTTCACCAAGGATGGCAGTGAGTTAAAAAGGAGTGTTGATGTGAGCTGGGTGCTGGCTGGGGTCTGACCAACTCCCTGTTATCAAGTGGATTGATATCAGTTTACTCTAGGACAGTGAATCTGCTTGACCCAGATCCTCATTGTTACATCCACTCATCACAGTTGATTGTTATAGTTTAATTGAACTAATTCCCATCACCATTAACTTCCCTGTTGGAACAATAGTTCCAACATCATTCAGAATTATTATTTTGTGACAAACTGTTATCACAGTGACATGATCATGAGAATGTTGTATTGTACAATAAACAGTTATTAGTAGACCAAGTGTAAATAGTATGTCAGTGGTGCAATTAATTATGTCTGGCAATACTGCACCTGAGGAAGCAGCTAAATGCTGGTAAAACCTTTAAGTAAATGTTAGGAGGACATCTTTCATGTTATTGTCTTCTTGGAGAACCATATTTGGGCTCACTGTGCCAATATTTTTTTTTCCATGTTTTGTGACCAGGAGAAACACACACTTTGTAATATATGTAACCACAAAGGGGTTAAGTATTATGGGTTCTCGTGGAAGGTCTGTGTGGAAACCAACATGATGATGATTTGGAGTTATGGTCTTAACTCAGAGATACTTAGCAAGAGACATACCAATATGGCAGCTGATACAGTATATATACTGAGCTCAGGTTGTGACATTATAACATGTGACTAATTCAAGTTAGTTCATTTAATACCAATATAATTATCAAGATACCAATATATATATATATATATATATATATATATATATATATATATATATATATATATATATATATATATATATATATATATATGGTACCACTTCCTTTACTATAATTATATAGTGCAATAATTTTATCCTACTTTAAATATTAAAGACATATTTACAAAATGTAACAAATTTCACTTGCCCAACTATAACTACAGGACCTATTCTTCTTAAACAACTGACTAGTATGTTTACAACTGTTTAAGTTTTCAAGGCCATGCACCATATTCCCTCCTGATCAGTGTTATTCTATATGATGCAATAATAACATCATTAAAAATAATCACTTTCACCATAAACTACCACAATACATGGTGCCTGTAAACAAGTCTTAAAGCTGTATATATGGTAGTTTGACTTTTTAGGATTTCTACAACCAATTTTTAAGAATTGGATTGTAGGACAATTTGAATTACTATGCACTGGAATAAAGATTTTTTACCGCATGTAATATGCAAGTCCTCCATTTTCATAAATCTAAAAATGTGAGTGAGGTGAATTAAAGCAAGAAAAATTATGTATACAGTATATAAGTAATAATAATATGATTTTTTTTTTTTTTATGTAGGAGGAACACTGGCCAAGAGCAACAAAAATCCAATAAATAAAAAAAAAAAAAACCCACTGAGATGCCAGTCCCAGAAACGGATCCAAAGCAATAATAAAAAATTGGAGGATAAGTGTCTTGAAACCTCCCTCCCTCTTGAAGGAATTCAAGTCATAGGAAGGTGGAAATACAGAAGCAGGCAGGGAGTTCCAAAGTTTACCAGAGAAAGGAATGAATGATCGAGAATAATGGTTAACCCTTGCATTAGGGAGGTGGATATAATAGAGATGAGAGAAAGAAGAAAGTCTTGTGCAGCGAGGCCACGGGAGGAGAGGAGGCATGCAGTTAGCAAGATCGGAAGAGCAATTAGCATGAAAATAGTGGTAGAAGACAGCTAGAGGTGCAACATTGCGGTGACGAGAGAGAGATTGAAGACAGTCAGTTAGAGGAGAGGAGTTGATGAGATGAAAAGTTTTTTATTCCATCCTGTCTAAAAGAGCGGTATGAGTGGATCTCCCTCCCCTCCCAATACATGTGAAGCATACTCCATACATGGACAGATGAGGCCCTTGTACAGAGTTAGCAGCTGGGGGCGTGAGAAAAACTGGCAGAGACATCTCAGAATGCCTAATTATAACTAAGGATGATCTGCATTAGTCAGTAGTGTACTGGTGGCCAAAGGAGGTCTCACCTGAGGGGCTGATAAAGGACACAGCCACTGGCCTAGTATAGGTGTCCATGTCATAGTAAACTGACCAGGAGTCTCCATGAGTATGGCCAAAGAAAATCCCTCGGATTGTAGACTCGTATCTGAAAGTATACACATGCACCACATTAATTTTCTACTAAGGAGAGTGCTGGATAAAGAGAAATTGTTTTTTGGAAGACCATGGCAAAGAAGAATTTTTTGTATTATTCGAAAACCATTAAAATATATTTCAGAAGCACATATGACCAATAAATTTAGCTGTGACTTGTCTCAATATTACCTCAACCTGTGATGTTTGTCAACCAGGGATGAAATACTTGTATTCAGCTGAATGAAATTTGGGTGTACTCATACTCAAATAATTGTTAAATCAAAGTTTAAGTATTCCTAAATGCTTGGAGAAAGTGTTTGTATTCACTGAATAATCTGATACATAATCCTAAATTAAAGATAAAAGGAAAACAGTCATTCTTCCACCTATCCTAGGTGGATATGTACAGTACAGGTTCATCGGTTGTAGGATGACATCTGGAGTGTGACTCATCTATCATTTGACAGAAGATGCCAATTGGGTTATTATATTGAGTCAGGCTCATTGCTTGATTTGTTTCTGACTGTTCTGTTGTCCTCTGGATATTATGTATATAGTGATATGTAATATCATTAAATTTACAAATTCACTGCATACATAAATAATGGGTCAGATAATGTAAAGTGTGATAACCAGACATTCAACCTGTCTAGAGTGTGCATCTGACAGCACTGCAGAGTATCAAAATATTACAGGAATACAAAACTGAGAGCTTACACTCTGCCACCTACATAACAGTCTTGAGCCTGAGTGAATTATTTCATGAAAGTATAGCCAAGACTTAGTGTGTCAATTCATGATCTTGGTTTCAAGCAGTAAATTATGCTACCTGATAAATTATGTCTGCATAATTGACTGCATAATTATATCATTAAAAATACAAGGGAAATAACAACTCCAAAATGTCAACTGCCATAACCTGCGTAAGAACAATTAACTTGTACTATTTCTTCACCATTCATATTCAAATCAGTATTCATATTCAAATCAGATACATAACTTATGTTCACTCAATTTCTGATGTTAACCAACACTAAACAGGAAATTGATTTAAAAATATCAATATACAGCAACCTCTTGAGTTTTGCGATTCCTTTCTTCTGAAGGAATTGTGGAAAACTTAAGGTTTGTGAAACTTGGGGTATTAAAAACACTGGAAAAACAGTTATCCTGGCAACATAGCCTAGACTATGTGTAGACATAGACTAGACTATGTGCATGTGTGCATTTTGTCATCACATTCATGACATGATTCAACAGTGTGGTGGTGCAGTGCCACCACTGCTAAAATAGTGTTTTTTGTGTTTTATCCTCACATTTGGCAGTGCAGCAGTGCTGCACCACTGCATCTAAAACTCTGTGTATTTACCTAGTTGTGCTTTATGGTAAAAGAGCTATGCTTGCTCTGTCCCATTTCCACACCTTTTAAAATCCAACTTAGCCTTGAATCCATGTATACTTCCTGCATTTACGATCTCCTTATCCAGATTGTTCCATACATCTATACTTCTATATGAGAAACTATATTTTTTGATGTCTCTTCTCCAAGCACTCTTCTTCAGCCTCTTTCCACTTTCTTTAGTAAATTGTGTATCGCAAACTATCAAATTCTAATCCACCTCCTCCATCTTCTCATATGCTTTATATATTGCAATCTCCCCTTTCTCTCCTTTTTTCCAACCTTGGTAGGAGTAACCTTGCCAATCTCACTTCGTATGACAAGTCAATAACACTTGGTACCATCTTCATTGCTGCTCTCTGAACTCTCTCCAACTTCCCTATATCCTTTTTCTTGTAAGGTAACCACACTACAGCTGCATATTCCAGTCTAGGTCTAATCAGTGATATAATCATCTTCCTGACCATTTCTTCATCCATATATGCAAATGCCATCTTTATTCTTCTCAAAAAGTTATAGGTTTCTCCTGTGATTCTGCTTATGTGTCTCTGCAGGGTCAAATTTCCATTCACTGTAACATCCAGATCCTTTTCCTCTTCTACTCTACTCAACCTCTCAACATTTAACATGTAATTTCCTTTAACTCTTCTCTCACCCTCTCCAAATTCTATTACTTCACATTTCTTTGGGTTAAACTCCATTTCCCATCTATGATTCCATTCCGATATCTTGTTTAGATCCTCTTGCAACACTCCACAATCTTCCTCACCCTCATCTTTTTTCAGCAACTTGGCATCATCCAGAGGTTGGCCTCATCTGACCATCAAAGGAGGTCAGCACAAATGTCCATGACTGTCTGTTCCAACCATGGGACAGCTTAAACTGTAGCTTCCTTATCCTGCTACACCCACCTGGCACTGGGTGAATCAAGGATGCCATATGTTCCAACAACACAAGCCAATCCATGCTGGGGGGACAGGTTGCACAAGGCCTTGATCAACTGCAGGAGAGTGTCTACACATACCCTGGTTGGAAAGGTACTTCAAGAGTTGATCTGCCATGGCCAAGGGATTGGCAGGAGGAGAAGTGGACTGCAATAGATGGTAAAAGATGCCCAGGACCAATAACAAGAAGTCCTGTGCTTCTCTCATCCAGGCAAGGATACCTTCTAGCCTGGCCATGTCCACATGCTGGACAGAAACCTGTGGTTCCTTCCTCCTATGAGTAAGGGAGAGGGACAAGTCAGGATTAGGCTTGGATGCCTCACCCACTTCTTCATGACCCCACACTGCTTAAGTACACAGGTATATGTGGGACAGGTAACTGGCAAGTGAAGGCCTGAAACCTTCCACACCCCTCAGTTGGGCATTTGAGGCAACTTCAGAGGAATATATAATCCACTGGTCTCACCTGTGTGAACCTTGGAGCACTGAAAGACTTATGTTGTCTAATGACTCCTAGTGGGTCCACCTGAGTTGTCTCCACACAGAGTCCTTCCACTTTAGGAAAACAGGAGACAACAAAGTCCACCATCTTCTGGAAGTCCAGGTGAGGGATATCTGAGTCTGCTGGGAGTTTGTCAGCCTGAGCCTCGTCTTTGTTGAAGGAGTCTACTTGGAAGACAGAGTGAGAGGGCAACAAGGCATGGTCACAGCCAGTGCTAATGTAAAGTGAGGAGTCCTGACTGAGACTGAAGCTCGGGTTGGGATCAGCACAGGTACGTTGATGTGAATTCACCCCTGAAAATTGACTGACCTGTTTGGAAGAATACAACAATGACATGCACCCTTGCACTCCAGGGATGGTAAAACCCCTGCTACTTATAGGTAATGTGCCACCACACCCAGCAGCCAATAATCTTTGAGTCAGGATGGGCAGATTCAGGTGATAAGCCTCCCACCCAATACCACATCCTTCATTTGGCCCAAGGATCAAGGAATTATTATCTCATACAAAATGCTGTATCAGTGATGTTATTTGGATGAGCTGTTGGTGGTGTGGGAGGAGGAGAATGAAGACGACACACAGGGCAAGCACTCACCCACCAATGTCAAGAATTATATCATCAAGAGTGCTATCTACAATCTCACAGCTTCATGGAAAGAGGTTAAGATGACCACTTTATCAAACTTGTGGAAGAAGCTATTCCTCACCACAGACAGTAAACTTGACTGTGAAAGCTTTCAAGCCTGTGATCTTCATTGCACCTTTCAGCATGTAAGGGAAACATTAATCAAGATGGAAGATGTGGCGCAGTGATTGAAGAAAACTGATGACAACCCAGGATGTAGGCTACAAACCATAGAAGAGATTGATTGAGAGGACCTTGCATATGAGACAGAGCAAGAGATTGTCTGTGAGGACAACACAGACACACAAGTGCTGCCCAAATCCTCACTAGTTTGTTCATATCTGGACACCATCATCACATATGTAGACTTATCACTGAACCCAGAAATCCAGCATTACTACAAGCATTCGCAAAGATTAAGAGAACTTGTTGTTAGGGAGCAGTTTAAGGGTGGCAGACACAGAAACTTGACTCATTTTTCAAACCACACACTGGTCTGATCTCTCCTCCACCACTTGGTGCAGTGGCAACATCTAGTACCTCTACTTCACAACCCAAAACCTCAACTGCAGCTGCAACTCGCTCTCTACTGGAGGAGTACAGCTCAGACTCAGAATAATCATTGAGTGCATCTCTACTATACAATCACGGCAACTGATTTCTTGACTGGAGTAAGGTGCACTACAATAACAGTTACAGCAACTTTACATCACTCCAGTCAAGGTATAGTACCCATATATATATATATATATATATATATATATATATATATATATATATATATATATATATATATATATATATATATATATATATATATTTTACATGTATTTACATCTAAGTTACATACAGTAGGGTACATGACAACGAACACGGTTCTTTCTAGTGTAGCATTGTCATGGCAAATGTGCGTTGTGACGGCCAAAGAACCTATAGGAAAAAAACATTGTTTTCGGCGAACCAGAAAATAATATATAAAAAAAAAAATCACAATTAAAAAAACATCAAAATGAGCACATTTGCAATACTAAACCTAAGATAACACAACAAATATATACAATATCCTTCTGAGTTTCGCACCCAGTCCTAAATTCTTACCATCCTGAGCTTCGTGCATTATCACCCTGAGTTTCACACTGCTTTGACAACATTTACCTACTGTCACTGCCACACATATACATACAGTAAGTCCCATCTAAGTCAGAGCTTTCTCTCTCTCTTTCTGTGAATCTAAGAACTATCCTAAGGAGTGCTAAATTGAATGAGACTGATTGAGAATGAAAATGGAATTATGCAGAGTGAGAGTGAGAAATGATGAAGCAAAAATGGCATAAAATGAATGTAAGAGAGAGAGAGAGAGAGAGAGAGAGAGAGAGAGAGAGAGAGAGAGAGAGAGAGAGAGAGAGAGAGAGAGAGAGAGAGAGAGAGAGAGAGAGAGATCACTCCCTTGTCTCTTATCTCTGACAGATAAAGAGGAAGGGAGGTGACAGGGAGGGAGGTTTGAGACAAGATGAAAAAAGGGAGGAAAGGAAAAAATGGAGGAAGGGACAGGTGGCAGATAGGTGAGCAGCGGCTTGCACAGCTGGTGAATTAGTCCTGCAAGGTTTAGTTTTTATTCCAATTAAATTTTTATTAAAGTTTCAGTGCCAGTATAAATGGCAAGTTCGTCTTGCTAGTTCTGGTTAGTTATTCTGATTAAATTTTTACTAAAATTCCAGTGCTCACACTAGTGGTGAGTTTGTTATGCCAGTTTTGGTTCGTTATTCTGCTTAAATACTTATTAAAATTTTGGTGCATTATGCAGTTGTACATTATAACAACCATGCATTGTCAAGTACCCTACTGTATGTATTTATCCACTATATTGACAGTATGTGGACAATATACACAATAAAGACTATACACTTATGTTTATTAGTTCATCACTATTATATTGTTGTGGCACTGGGGTGATATTGGTGGTACTGTACCACCAAGTGGTGAAGTTGGGCATTGGCAGTGCTGTAGTGAGCTGCTGGATGGTAGTGAAGCTAGAGGTCACCGGTTGGCTAGAGCACTAGCCAATCACCTGCAAGCCAAGTCTATGCAAGTAGCTGCCGCCGCCGGAGAGGCAGAGTGCGACCATCTCCCTCCTACACAACACCTGTGCTAACAAGATAAGAAGAGGCCTACAATATGCTCCCCTCATGCTACACTATGGCACTCATTGCCTGCTGCTGCCACTACGTGACTCTGCGCCCCAAAGCACACTGTGAAGATTGCATGCCGTGGCAGCCTGAGACAGTGGTTAACAGGAGCTGAGGTATGCGTGCGACACCTGCATTGTTTGTGGTGACACAGACTGCGAGTTGTGATGCTATTGTGTGTTGTACCACTGCACTGTGAGGTGAGACATGGTACCCAGCAATAATAAATGCTTTACTGAGTGAGGCCATGTGGTGCTTGCATTGCTTGTTCTGTGATATGTTGGTGTGCCTTGTGGTGTTGCTCTGTGCTGCAAATATAGACTGGAGTGCCAATGAGACGGTGTCTTGCTACCCTTCCCCCTCTCAGTAGTCTGTAGAATCCAAATAGGGAACGTGTGGGCCTGTCTTGCCCCCATTAACCAAACAAACCCAACAAAGACAGCAGTTGAGGATCCCTGTTGTGGGCTGAGCGCCCTTTGGCTGCTGTTGTGGTAAGTGAGTACCCGAAGGCACCTGAAGGCTGTAGGGGGCCATCAACAATATATATTTTTAAATTTCCACCTCTATTAATGGACTTTTGGCATTAACAAACTTAGTACCCTCCCTTTCGGTTTGTAAAACCAAAGATTTAAGTATTTATCTTTGCTGTTTGTAAAGCTTTGGTTTGTAAAACCAAAGGTTTATGTATTTATCTTCGCTGTTTGTGATCATTATACCACTGTATTTGTATATTTTTCTTTTTTATGTAGGAGAGACACTGGCCAAGGGGGAAAAAAAAGCTCACTAAGGTGTTGGTCCCCATACAGAGTCAAAAGCATTTGTCAAAATGTAGGATAAGTATCTTGAAAACTCCTGCTTGAAAGAGTTCAAGTCATAGGAAGGTAGAAATACAGAAGCAGGCAGGGAGTTCGAGTTTACCAGAGAAAGGGATGAATGATTGAGAATACTAGTTAACTCTTGCATTAGAGAGGTGGACAGTAAAGGGGTGAGAGAAGGAAGAAATTCTTGAGCAGCAAGGCTGCAGGAGGGGAGGCATGCAGTTAGCAAGATCAAAAGAGCAGTTTAACCCTTTCAGGTCGCAAATAGGTTTTTGGATCATGTCTGTGATACGCAAATCCAGCCGAAAAATCGAGGTTTGTAAAAATGGAAAGGAATCATATTCTCATGCATAATAGAGTTCTACGCATCCACTGTGAAAAATTTAGGTCTGTACTCAGCCTGAAAAGGGATGCAATAATGATGGGAAGTTGTATTTCTGGTGATACGTTGTGTGTTGTTGAGTGTTGCCATCGTAGTGGGTGGTTATTTTCCGCCGCAACTTGTGCAGCATTTCTCTCTAAATTATGCAGTATTTTCCAACTGATTTGAGCTGCAGTTGCTCATAATTGCTCCAGAATGTACAAGGGTCCCATACTATCCTCCTCCTTTGTTTCAGTGCAGTTACCATGTAAGGTTTATGTAAACAATATAGCGAGAGAAGTCACGAGCGAGGATACACATGCCCATATATGGTAATATACGAAATACGCATTATACTACCAATAAATGAATTATATCTGGCATATCTGCTCTCTAACAACAAGATTTTATCATTACTCATGTTATTTCAGTAAATAAATGCACAAATAGCCGCTAGTGACATCTGGAAATAATAATAATTGTGAAAAAAGGGGCATCTGATACCTTACGGTTTGATTGCCATTGTGATTATATTTTCCTAACCACACAACTAGTGGCGCGTCCCATGAGTTGAGCGAGGATGGGAGAGTGTCAGCTGGCCACAAGCAGCAGCCAGGAGGCGCGCAATTTAATTCTGTGGCTCGTCAAATATGGAACCACGATCGTGGTCAGGAGGCATTTCCCTCAAAGCCACGATCGTGGTCCGGAGCACTGAAAGGGTTAAGATAGCAAGAGAATGCAACCTTGCAGCAATGAGAAAGAGACTGAAGACAGTTAGAGGAACTGATAAAACAAAAACCTTTTGATTCCACTCTGCCTAAAAGAATGGTATCAGTGGAACACCCCATACATGTGAAGCATACTCCATACATGAATGGATAAGGTACCTGTACAGAGTTAGCAGCTGGAAGGGTGAGAAAAACTGGTGGAGACGACTCAGAACACCTAACTTCATAGAAGCTGTTTTAGCTATAGATGAGATGCGAAGTTTCCAGTTTAGATTATAAGAAAAGGACAGACCAAGGATGTTCAGTGTAGAAGAGGGGGACAGTTGAGTGTTATTGAAGAAGAGGGGATATATGTCTACAAGGTTGTGCTGAGATGATAGATGGAGGAATTGAGTTTTTGAGGCATTGAACAATACCATATTTGCTCTGCCACAATCAGAAATTTTAAAGAGATCAGAAGTCAGGCATCCTGTGGCTTCCCTGCATGAACTGTTTACTTCCTGAAGGGTTGGACATTGACGAGAAGATGTGGAAAAGTAACGGTGGTATCATCAGCATAGGAGAGGATAAGACAAGAAATTTGGTTTAGAAGATCATTGATGAATAATAGGAAGAGAGTTGGTGACAGGACAGAACCATGAGGAACACCACTGTTAATAGATCTCGGAGAAGAACAGTGACTGTCTAACACATCAGCAACAAAACGGTCAGGAAAGAAACTTGAGATTAAGTTACAGAGATAAGGACAGAAGCCATAGGAAGGTAGTTTGGAAATCAAAGCTTTGTGCCAGACTATATCAAAACTTTTTAATATGTTTATAGCAACAGCAAAAGTTTCACCAAAATCTCTAAAAGAGGATGACCAAAACTCAGTGAGGAAAGCCAGAACCAGGGGAGTGGCATTGACAAAAGCCATACTGGTGATCAGATATAAGCTTGTGAAATGATAGATGTTTAAGAATCTTCCTGTTGAGGATAGATTCAAAAACTTTAGATAAGTACAAAATTAAAGCAATAGGATGGTAGATGGTAGTTTGAGGGATTAGAACAGTCACCCTTTTTAGGAACAGGTTGAATGTAGGCAAAGTTCCAGCAAAAAGGAAAGGTAGATATTGATAGACAAAGTTGAAAGAGTTTGACTGGGTAAGGTGCAAGCATGGAGGCACAGTTTCAGAGTACAATAGGAGAGACCCCTCAGGTCTATAAGACTTCCAAGGGTTTAGGCCAGTGAGGGCATGGAAAACATCATTGTGAGGGATTTTAATAGGTAGCATGAAGTAGTCCTCCAAAGTAAAGTTTTTAGCAAAGATTTGAGCAAAGAGTTCAGCTTTAGAAATAAATGAGATGGCAGTGGTAACATCAGTTTAGAATAAAGGAGGGAAAGACGAAGAAGCAAAGTTACTGGAGAAGTTTTTGGCTGGGTGACAGAAGTCACAAGGGGAGTTAGATATTGAAAGATTTTGACATTTTCTATTAATAGAGAGAACAGACTTGGTATGATTCTGGACAGAAATAGTGTATGAGATTCAGGTGATGGAAGGCTCAAGTACCCTTTGTGGGCACCTCTCTATCATGTATAGCATGAGAACAAGGTGTGTTAAACCAAGGTTTGGAACGTTTAGGTCAAGAGAAAGAGTTAGGAATGTACGCCTCCATGCCAGACACTATCACCTCTGTTATATGCTCAGCACACAGAGATAGGTCTCTGGCACGGAAGCAGCATTCATTCTAAGGAAAATCAGCATGATACCTCCTCAGGTCCCCCTAACTAACAGAGGCAAAATGCCAGAGGTTCCTCTGAGATTGTGATTAGAGGAGCCTAAAAGAGAAGATAGGGTAACAGCATATACAGGATTAGAGGTTAGGAAAAGGTCAAGAATGTTGGGTATATCTCCAAGATGGTCAGGAATATGAGTAGGATGTTGCACCAGTTGCTCTAGGTTGTGAATGATAACAAAGTTAAAGGCTACTTGTAGTTCACCAGGATGCTCAGTGAAAGGAAAGGAACACTGAAGTCTCCAAGAATGGAGATCTCTGCAAAAGGGAAGAGTGCTTCATTTTTTAAGTTAAGTAGTCAAAAAAATTCTTATAGTCAGAGGAGTTAGGTGTGAGGTATACAGTACAGATAATTTTGGTTTGATAGTGTAGTCATAGCCAGATGGTGGAGAACTCGGAAGATTCAAGAACATGGGTATGAGAGCAGATTAAGTTGTTATGCACATATAAGTGCACAATGACAACCTGCTCTCGTACCCATGTTCTTGAATCTTAGACAAAACATCTGGATTAAAAGTGGATTAAAAATGAGGATAGAGAAAGCAGGAGGGAACAGAAAAGGGGCTACTGTCAGTTGCCTCAGACACCTGTGTTTCAGTGAGGAAAAGATGAGGTTTAGTAGAGGAGAGGTGGTGTTCTACAGACTGAAAATTAGATCTAAGACTGTGAATGTTGCAGAAGTTAAAAAGAAAAAGTTGAGGGAGAGGGGTGTCAAGACAATTAGGCTCAATACCAGAAGAGCAGTCCAACCTGGGAACATTTATGGTCCCCTCCCTAGATGGGAACTCCGGGGTTGGTGTAGGAGTTGCCATTTTAATTTTCAATTTAAGTGAAAGGTATATGTGTAATTACGTGCATGTAGTTTTGTGTGAAGGAAGAGAGTTGTCTTTAGGCTGTGACTGCACCCTTGTGTTGTGAGACACAAAGGAAAACATTTAGTGAGGTCACAGCTGGGTTTTAATAATAAGCTCACAGCAACCCCTGACCAAGTGCTTTAGACCTCACTGGGAGCAATCATTGTTTCATCAGGTGTCTAATGCCTCCTCCTTGTTTATAAGAAAATAATATTACAGAAACAAGTAACCCATGTCAGCTGATAAGTGTCAAGAATTTAAGTCCAGCTATATGTCAGGAGTTTCATTTATATTTCACGTATGATATGAGCAACTATGAGATGATTTACCACAGTTTGACTGAACAATAAATTTTGTCATCAACTTTAAAATGTCATTTCTTCAGTACATATCTGTTGGTGTTAGGAGCTGATGAACTGACTTAGAAATAAATGCCTCAATAACATGATGAGGTGAGAAGGACTATATTAGTTTTGTCACTTGGAGATAAATTATGAGTGATGGAGTAAGCTGTGTACAATGCTGGATGACTGAGAAGGTTTAAGACTTAAGGTGCTGAGAAAGAAGTTACAAATGAGAGACTTCATGACTGGTACATAACACATGATTGTAAAGCAGTTATCAGAGAATGAGGCATGTCAAAGTTTACCTGTACACAATTTGGTTAAAGACATGACTCCAGGTGTGTTCACAGTCTCCTCCCCCAGTTGGGATGTGGCCTATAATGTGCACTGCCTCACCAGCAGCTTCAGCATTTCCCAATGTCTCCACAAACCACTTCAGCTGTTCAACTGGGTCCTCATTTCTAATCAGCAGCCACCTTAGGGATCAAGTAAGATTTGTGAATGAGTATATCAATATGTAAAATGTGGAGGTTCTCAAGAATAATGATGTATAGATGTGAATATTATTGATAGTTATCAGCACACTGTAGAGATATACTCATTTACTTCTAGCTTCCTAATGTAATGTGATGTGTTGAAAATTAAAATCTGGCAGGCCCAGGATTCTGAAACCAGAATTTTCCCCATTGTCATTCCTATTTCTCTTATAAGATAATATTTTACAGCAATGAAAGGGATATATACCAATCTGGCAATCTCACACTGGGTTGCGCACACACACACACACACTGGAGAGAGATGGGATACTATGAGATTACTCCCCTCCCGTAAACCACAACTAGGTAAATACAACTAGGTAAATACATACACAGCAAGGAAGACTATAAGAAAATAATAGAAGATACCATTCAGTGCTTGAGTAGATTAATCAAAAGTAATATGAGTATTATTGGTTGGTGACTTCAATTGCAAAAAAATAAATTGAGAAACATTCAGGATGAAATGAAACTGCATGAAGAGAAAGATTTCTGAAGCTGACTATGGAAAACATGATGCAATGGGTGACTGAAAAATACAAGATATAGGAGAGATGACAAAATAACAAGACTAGACAAAATAATATCAATAAAAGGAACTGACCTAGAGATGACAAAATAACAAGACTAGACCTAATAATATTAATAAAAGGAACTGACCTAGAGATGACAAAATAACAAGACTAGACCTAATAATATCAATAATAGGAACTGACCTAGAGATGACAAAATAACAAGACTAGACCTAATAATATTAATAAAAGGAACTGACCTATCTAAAGAATTAAGATATGAGTGCCCCATGGGAAAAAGTGACCATGTAACAAAAGAAACAGAGACCAATAATAATGTCAGTGAAGAGGATGAATCATACAAAGAAAACAGGAGAAACTATGGGAAAGCAAATATAGATGATCTTACGAAACTTTATGAAGAAATGGACTAGGAAAAGCTGAAAAGAGCAAATGATGTCCAAGATAAATACAACATTTTTATGGAACTATATGAGACAGGAGTGAATAAATATGTCCCACTATACATACGAGTACCTAAAAAGAAAAGAAAACAGGTGTGGTTCAACATAAGATGTGCAAGTGCAAAAAAAAAAAAGAGATGAAGCATGGATAAAAATTAAAAGAAATCAAAACCAAGAAAATAAACAAGACTTTAAGATAGCAAGAAATTAATATGTGAAAATAAAGAGAGAGGGAGAGAAGGGATATGAAAAAGATATAGTTGAAAAGTGCACGGATGAAGCAAAACCATTCTACAAATTCATAAATGATAAAATGAAACTATAAGAAGAACTAGAAAGGTTGAAGGATAGAAATGAAACATATGAAGATCCAAAAGTCATGAATGAATTGCTAAACAAAAAGTTTCAGCAAGTTTTCACAGAAGAATCAGAATTTAAAGAACACAAGATGAGAAGACAAAAAAGCAATTGTGGGAAATTACAGTAATCAAAGAAGTTTATAAAATGATGGAGGAACTGGAAGAGAGAAAAGCAACAGGATTCATTCTAAAAGAGTTCAGGAAACAGTTAATTGAACCGATATATGATATAATAAAGTGCTCATCATCAACTGGAAGAGTGCCTAAGGAATGGAAGGGAGCAGACATGGTGCCAATTTATAAAAGTGGAAAGAAAGAAGAACCACTAAACTACAGACCAGTATCAATGATCAACATAGTATGTGAGATCTATGAAATAGTGATAAAGAAGCAGTGGACAAAATTTCTAGAAAAACATGATAATAATATCAGAAAAACAGTATAGTTTCTGACAAGAACATTCATGTGTGACAAATTTGATAAGTTTCTATTCGAGTGGCTGATATAACATAGGAGAGGGATGAATGAGTAGACTGTGCATTAAGATCTAAAAAAAAAAAAAAAAAAAAAAAAAAAAAACTTTTGACAAAGTTCTCCACAATAGGCTATTACAGACCCTAGAAAATGTAGGAGGATTAATCATCATCATCATCATCATTTTCGTTTAATGTTTAACGTAATGGAAAAATAATAAATTGGATGGAAAGCTACTTAAAGGGAGAATAAATAAGAATGGTAGTAAAGATGTAAAATCAAAATTAAGAAAAGTGGATAATGGAATACCACAAGGATCAGTGCTGGCACTAATACTTTTCCTGATCTACATAAATGATATGCCTGAAGGAGTAAAGAGTTACATGAGTTTTGTTTGCAATGCAAAATTATAAAGACATATAAGAAACAACAAAGACTGAAATTCTACAAGAGGATTTGAATAAAATCTGGGACTGGAGTAAGAAATGGGAGACGGAATTTAATGTGAAAATATGTCATGTAATGGAAATGGGAAAGAGTGAAAAGAGACCAAAAGGAACATATAAAATGGGAAATGAAGAAATAATAAAAGTACAAGAAGAGAAAGATCTGGGATTGACAAGCAGTCAGAAAAGCTTGTAGAAAGGATATTCCAAGACACATATAAAATGGTGAGAAATACTGGAACAGCATTCCACTACATGAATAAAGATATGATAAGAAAGATAATTACCACCATTAGACCAAAACTGGAATATGATAAATTAATGTGGTCTCCACACAAGAAGAAACATGTAAGAAAAGAACAGATAGGATACAAAGGATGGCAAAGATGATGATTCCAGAACTGGAAGAATTAACATAAGACAGATTAAAGGAAATAAATCTGCTAACATTGGGACAAAGAAGAGAAAAGAGAGATTTAATACTGATATATAAATAGTGGAATGGAGAAGAAGAAATTGACAATGAGAAACTACTATGAGGACACAGCAAAAAAAACTAAGAAAAGGAAGATGCTTGAGTAACATAAAGAAATATAGTTTCCCACAGAGAAATATAGAAGTTTGAAACAAGCTCAGTGAGGTAGTATTGGCAACAAATGTGCACTTTAAGGAAAAGTTGGACAAGTGTAGATATGAAGACAGGACCACACAAGCATAGCTCAAGCCCTGTAAATTACAACTAGGTAATTACACATACACACACACATGCACACACACACATGCACACACACACATGCACACACACATACACACACACACACATGTTGGAAATGGGAAAAAGTACAAGGAGACCTACATAGAACTATAAAATGGGTGAAGATATGATAATGATAAGTAATAAGAAAAGGGTTTGGGGATGATTATTCAGGACACACTGTCACCAAAGAAACACGTAAGTGGGATATTTGGCTCCACATATAGGATGTTAAGTAACATTAGAATAGCTGTTACCTACATGGACATGGATATGACGAAAAAAATAATTACAACCATAATAGTTGGAGTATGCTGCAGCCATATGGCCTCCACATATGAAAAATATAAGGAAACTGGAAAGGATGCAGAGGACAGCAACAAAGATGGTGCCAGAATCAAAGGAAAAAGACTTATGAAGAGCGACTGAAAGAAATGAGATTAACAACATTGGAAGAGAGAAGAGAAGAGAAAGGAGAGACTTGATAACAATGTACAAATTAATATACCATATGGAAAAGGTATACAGACAACTTTTGGAGATGCATATGGATGAGGAAACAAGATGTACAGGAGGACATACAAAAAAAGATTACGAGTAAATGTCCCAGTGACGTTAAGAAATATAGTTTCCCATACTGAAGCACTGATCTCTGAAATAGTTGAAGTGAGGAGGTAGTTACAGATGTTGCTATGAGCAAATTTAAAGAGAAACTGAATAATTGCAGATATGGAGACAGGACAAATGGGCTTTAGCTTGGACCATGTACAATACAACTGAGTAAACACACACACACACACACACACACACACACACACACACACACACACACACACACACACACACACACACACACACACACACACACATCACTCACACTTTTACCCCTCTCAGACCCTGGTGGAAAGAGACTGTCTCCTAGATCACTGTCTTACACCCCATGAACTTAGATTAAGTCAGGGTGCTTCCTACAGAGTGCCCCACACACTAACTGGGTACATTCACCAATAGATCCCACCAGATGTGCTCACATCCCTTTCCAGGAGTCAATGAGATTGCAACATTTGCATGCACTCACCACTGGCACTCTTCATTCACCTCTGTCACACACAATCGCTCTTGCATATTGCACAGCTATTCCTCTCATTCAGTGCTCTCTTCACACAGTTCATCCACTCCAGGCATGGCCTTCTTCTTAACCATGGACATCTGACCCGATCATTCTTTTTATTAGTTTTCTGTCCCCTTCTCTCCACATGACCAAACCATCTTACACACATCTATCTGCCCATCCAGCTAGCTCCCTTAAAACACCAGCTCTTCTTGTATCTCATTTCTTATTATGTCCCTCTATGTTATCCCACACATACTCCTCAAATATTTGATTTACATTACATTCAACCATTTCTTTTCCTCTATTCTCATGTTCCATGTTTCAGCACCATACAGTGCAGTGGGCACCACTATTCACTAACATAACCCTCTCTTACATTCATATCCAGTGTCTTATATTTCAAGACATTTCTCAGTCCACCAAGTACTTTTCCTGCTTCCTTTACCATTCACTTCACCTGTCTCAACTCTTCTGTCCACTGTAACTGGATGAAAGAGTTGATGAAGAGATTATGTTACTAATAAAATATAATTTTCTCCATCTTTAGGTCAATCTCAAGAATAGGTAAACCCTTAATTTCTGGCCAAGAAATTAGTCATCTATGGTTTACCTTGTATATAGGTTGACCACTGGTTTTTAGATAATTATGTTACCATATGTAACAACCTCTGACATTTACTGTTAGAGTAAGGAGTTCACCAGAAAAGACAGGCACCATCCCAGGTACTGAACCCAGCACCTTCCACTTGCTGGGTGGACATGCTGACTGTTACACCACAGTTGCCTCCTGGTGACAACCCCTCACATCATCTCCCTAAGGCTCCCCACCTGCCTGGAGTATCCTCAAACCTTCAGGCCAGTCCAGGGAATGTGCATCATTCACTGGATCCTACTCACTACACCACGTTAGAGTGGGGGGTGTTCACCAGAAAAAACAGGCTTCACCTAGGGACTGAACCCAGGAACTTCCATTTGCCAGGCAGACATAATAACTGTTACACCATTACACTATGGTCACTTCCTGGTGACAAAACTCATATTTACTTAACCAGTTAACCTTGGAATGATATGATGGTAAAAGAATAACAAATTATATTACTAAACCACAATATTTTATCAGAACAAAAGCAACCATTACTGCATTCACCTCTCATGCATCATAGCTTAAATATTTATTTTTAAGTATGTATGTAGCTATGTACTTATCTCAACCATCTTAAGAGTTATATTTACATTGGCAAATCATCATGTTACTGTTCAATAAAAAAAAAAAAGGCCATCTTCAAACTGTGGTTTTTCTATTGATTCTAAACAACAGTAGCAAACATCACATGACAATTTTAAACAGTTTTATGATGTACAAATTCATATTAGCAATATGCTTATATTACTGTTACTCAGGTTTTAATAAGGATTTGAAGATTAATAATAATGATGATGCACACTAAATATTTGTAGGTTTTCTTATTCTGGTAATTTTTCACAATGTCTTTTCAATTAAACATAACAAAACCAACTGTTTTAAACCATTATTATTTTTGATGAGACATTTTGCACAATATTTTCAGACATAATAATTAAACAGTTGTGCGGTTAATTAAAATGCATTGCTGAGTAGTATTGTAAAACAGTCTGGGAAAACCATTACTTAAAGTTTTAACAGAAAAACTAATTCTGGCAATTGTGGAGCAGCAAAATCGCAACATACCCGTAATGAAACAATTTGTGGTGTATCACATTGTTGTGATAAAGTAAAGGAACACACATGATGTAGTATGATAATGGTCAGTGTTAAATCATGAAGGGGTGTTGTATTTTATACTGTGCTACACAGCCTACACTGTGGAGCAGTGATTCCCAAACTATCTTACATGATGTCCACTTTTCCTTCTAATACACATACATGGCTCCCCTTCCCTCACTTTGTTATGGCAGTAAATTGGAGTGTTGTGACAAGTCACTCAGCAGTGTAAGTGAGGTCAGCACAAAATATGTAAGGAGAACCAAATCAATAGAGAATAGACAGGGTTAAGTGATAGATACTTGTTACATACATAAAACATAATAAAAAGTGCTCTTTGACTGCTGCCTATCCCCATCTCCAGCAGATCTTAACCCTGCCTTTCTCCACTCATGTCTCTGACTGCTGCAAAAATGTCTGTCCCTCACTACCTAATCAGCTCTCCATTATTATCACTGTGACCCCATGTGACACTTAGCTAGGCCTGGGCTAGTATAGATAGGTGATCAGTGGTAGAAATGATAAACCCCAGGTGTGTGTGTCTTGGTTATGATATTGGGGACTTCCCAGGCAGTCACAGCCTGCTCTCTAAAGACAACACTCTTCCTTCACACAAAACTACAAGCACCTAATTACACACACCCTTCAGTCAAAATTCAAAATTATCATGGTGACTCCTACACCAGCCTCGGAGTCCCCATCTGAGGAGAGGACCACAAATATCCCCAGGTTGAACTGCTCTTCTGGTATCAATCCTAAATGTCTTGACACCCCCCCCTCGACTTTTTCTTCATTAACTTCTGCAACATTTGCAGTCTTGGATCTAATTTTCAATCAGTAAAACACCACCTCTCCTCTACTAAACCTCATCTTTTCCTCACTGAAATACAGGTGTATGAGGCAACTGACAGTATCCCCTTTTCTGTTCCTTCCTACTTTCTCTATCCTCATTTTCAATCCAAAGCTAGATGTTGCATTTATGTGCAGAATGACTTAACCTGCTCTCATGCCCATGCTCTTGAATCTTCCAAGTTTTCTACCATCTGGCTATGACTACAGAGTCACTCTCAAACTAAATTTATCTGTGCTATATACCTCTCACCTAACTCCTCTGACTATGAGAAATTCTTTGACTACTTAACTTTGAAAGTGAAGCACATTCTGAACTTCCCTTTAGTGGAGATCTCTATTCTTGGAGATTTCAATGTTCACCACCAGCTTTGGCTTTACTCTCTCTTCACTGACCATCCTGGTGAACTAGCCTTCAGCTTTGCTATCCTCCACGACCTAGACCAACCGCTGCAACACCCTACTCATATTCCAAACTGTCTTGGAGATACACCCAACATTCTTGACCTTTTCCTAACCTCTAATCCTTCTGCTTATGCTGTTACCCTCTCTTCTATGCTGGGCTCCTCCAATCACAATATCACATCTGTATCTTGTCCTATCACTCCAATCCCTCCTCAGGATCCCCCTAAATGTAGGTGCCTCTGGCATTTTGCTTCTATTAGTTGGGGGAACCTGAGGAGATATTTTGTTGATTTTCCTTGGAATGACTACTGCTTTCGTGTCAGAGACCTGTCTCTGTGTGCCGAGCACATAACAAAGGTGATAGTGTCTGGCATGGAGGCATACATTCCTCACTCCTTTTCTCAACCTAAACTTTCCAAACCTTGGTTTAACACAGCCTGTTCTCATGCTTTACATGATAGAGAGGTAGCCCACAAAAGGTACTCGAGCCTTCCATCACCAAAATCTCACGCACTTTATATTTCTACCCGGAACCATGCCAAGTCTGTCCTCCAACTAGCCAAAAACTCCCTCATTAATAGAAAGTGTCAAAATCTTTCAAGATATAACTCCCCTTGCGACTTCTGGTATCTAGCCTAAAGCATCTCCATTAATTTTGTTTCTTCTTTCCTTCCTTTATTTCAACCAGATGGGACCACTGCTATCACATCTATCTTTAAAGCTGAACTCTTCACTTAAACCTTTGCTAAAAACTCTACCTTGGATGATTCAGGGCTTGTTCCTCCCTCTCCTCCACCTCTGACTACTTCATGCTACTTATTAAAATTCTTTGCAATGATGTTTTTCATGTCCTTGCTGGCCTAAACCCTTGGAAGGCTTGTGGACCTGATGGGTTCCCTCCTATTGTTCTCTGAAACTGTGCCTCTGTGCTTGCACCTTGCCTAGTCAAACTCTTTCAACTCTGTCTGTCAGCATCTACCTTTTCTTTTTGCTGGAAGTTTGTCTATATTCATCCTGTTCCTAAAAAGGGTGACCATTCTAATCCCTCAAACTACTGTCCTATTGCTTTAATTTCCTGCCTATCTAAAGTTTTTTAATCTATCCCTAACAGGAAGATTCTATCACTTCACAACCTCCTATCTGATCACCAGTATGGGTTCCATCAAGGCCACTCTACTGGTGATCTGGGTTTCCTTACTGAGTCTTGGTCATCTTCTTTTAGAGATTTTGGTGAAACTTTTGCTGTTGCCTCAGACATACCAAAAGCTTTTGATAGAGTCTGGCACAAAGCTTTGATTTCCAAACTACCCTCCTATGGCTTCTATCATTCTCTCTGCAACTTCGTCTCAAGTTTCTGACCATTCTGTTGCTGCTGTGGCAGATGGTGACTGTTCTTCTTCTAAATCTATTAACAGTGGTGTCCCTCAGGGTTCTGTCCTGTCACCAAGTCTCTTCCTATTATTCGTTAATGATCTTCTAAACCAAACTTCTTGTCCTATCCACTCATACGCTGATGATATCACCCTGCACTTTTCCATGTCTTTTCATAGACGTCCAACCCTTCAGGAAGTAAAACAGCTCACACAGGAAAGCCAAAGAATGCCTGACTTCTGATCTCTCTAAAATTTATGATTGGGGCAGAGCAAACTTGGTATTGTTCAATGCCTCAAAAACTCAATTCCTCCATCTATCAACTTGACACAATCTTCCAGACAACTATCCTCTCTCTTTCAATGACACTCAACTGTCCCCCTCTTCTACACTGAAGGCTTCTCAGTCTGTCCTTTTCTTATAATCTAAACTGAAAACTCCATATCTCACCTCTACCTAAAACAGCTTCTATGAAGTATGGTGTTCTAAGATATCTTTGCCAGTTTTTCTCACACCCCAAGCTGCTAAGTTTGTACAAGGGCCATATCCATCAATATATGAGGTTTGCTTCACATGTCTGGGGGTGTACCACTTATACTGCTCTTTTAGACAGAGTGGAATCAAAAACTTTTCATCTCATCAACTCCTCTCCTCTAACTGACTGTCCTCAGCCTCTTTCTCATTGCCACAATGTTGCATCTCTAGCTATCTTCTGCTATTTTCATGCTAATTGCTCTTCTGATCTTGCTAACTGCATGCCTCCCCTCCTCCCGTGGCCTCACTGCACAAGATTTTTTTCTCTCTCTCACTCCTATTCTGTCCACCTCTCTAATGCAAGAGTTAACCAACCAGTATTCTCAATCATTCATCCCTTTCTCTGGTAAACTCTAGAACTCCCTGACTGCCTCTGTATTTTCACCTTCTTAAGACTTGAATTCCTTCAAAAGGGAAGTTTCAAGATACTTATCCTTCAATTTTTTACTACCGCTTTGGACCCTATCCAGGGACCAGCATCTCAGTGGGATTTATTTATTAGGTTTTTGTTGTCCTTGGCTGGTGTCCCTGCTAAAAAAAAATTAAATAAATAAATAAATAAAAAAAAAAAAATCAGTGTCTTATGGCTTAAAATTCATGTAATAATGCACTGTACATGAAATGTGCACAAGGCAACTGAGGCCAGGCACAGTCTCCACCCTAAGATGAGTTTCAAGCTGCTATTGTTTACATCTTCTGTCCCATCCCCTCTTGCTGAATGTGGATAACTGCATCCAACTAACTTGGTTTTTCAAGTCAGCACCTGAACCGTACCTCTCACCTTCAACTTGAACATAGCAGGATTGTGTTAAAAATAAGGCCATCTCAGCCAAAGAAAGTCTTCTATCCTGAATGTTAAGTGACCAAATTGTTTTCAATTTTTTAACAACTAACATATTAAAAGTGAGTACATTTCTAAGAACTTTAAAGTAAGCTGAACATTTTTAGAGGAAGGCAAGACTTGCTTTGGGCTACATTTCTTATATGAGAAAAAACTTTGACATAATGTTTGGTTTTCAGGAAGTTTAACCATGGTATCTCCTAAACTTTTGCTACAAAGTTTATTGACTACATCAACTGTGTGTCCTGATAATTTGACGAAAGCTCCTTGCATAACACTAGAAAGTCAAGGTAATAAAGTACTCTTCTCAGCCCAACAGCCCCAGTGACCCATGAGGCATATGGTGGAAGATTCAGCATAGAAGTCCCTTACTGTGACAATGTAACAATATAGACTAATGTGCACTGACCTGTGATGCACTAAACTGCCTATGAAACATTCTTAAGAAAAGGGTATTTTTGGCTCTGTAAGATTCTGATACTGTTTGATATTCTTACTTCTATTTATCTATTTTATTCATCTATTTTCTTTATGGTTGATGCACTTGTGCACTTTGAGTTTCCAGAATAATTCAAGGAAAAAAAAAGTAAGGGTAAAGGAAAGAAAAATAAGGATAAATAAAGGGGATATCATATTCATCTTACTTATCTCTACTCACAACCATGATATTTATTTCTTAGTAGTGACATTAAAAAGGACTGGAAGTTAACGTAAAAAAGAAAAATTCATCAAGGACTTACCAGTTGATAGTATTGCAAAAGTTCATGTTGAGTGATATCACCCTGAGGCCAGACACAGGAGAATACTGGTAAAAGCCACCTCGCCTCACATCAACCAAGGCAGACTCAGGCAGCCATTCTGCCCACAAATCAGCCACACTATCATACAGCCAGCTCATGCTCCAACCATCACCATAGGCAGCTGGCACAACAAAGCTGAAGACAACAAACCACTTAAGAAATCACATCATGCCTCTACAAGTCGGTAATATGGAATATGTATATCATTATTTGATTATATTTACAGACGTTTTTGTGAAGATTTTTTCCCATTTATTTTTTTTCATCATAACCTTCAGAAAATCTATTCACAAATGACTAAACACATTTTTTTCAATAAATGTTTTGCTAATAAAGCATAGAAAGCAACTATATAGTAATAAGAATATTGTAAAATTCTTCCTGATTGTTTCCCTAATAAAAGCCCAAATAAATAAATTCCATCATAACATTTCTTTTTATTTCACACAAATTCTCCAACACACCTTCTAATATCCATCAGTAGAAAACTAAAAAGCCCTAAAAAAGAAATATGACACCTCTCCCTTATTTTTCCTCATTAGAACAACTAGGGAATAGTTCAATAATAATACAATAATAAACAAATTTTTTTTTTCTATTTATTTCAGCCTAAAAAAATTAAAACAAAAATTCAAGCTATAAAAAACCTTTAACCCTTTCCTTCCGGAGCTTAAATTATTTTACCGTTTTGTATGATGGCTAAAAATGGTAAACCTAGAAATTGTCAGAAAATTGTTTGAATACTAATAATTATTTTCTCTTTGTTATTCTGAATACAATGATATACTTTGTAGCTCGAAGTAACCTCTCAAAGTTGAGTTTATGCCTTATAAAAGATTCCTCCACCTCCCGCTGTGTGATCCGTCATCCAGAAACAGCCCGGAGAGCGATGACGCCGCGCGCACACTCTCTCTCTCTCTCTCTCTCTCTCTCTCTCTCTCTCTCTCATCTTGGAGGGGAAATTGTACACTTCCAATGAGAGAGAGAGAGAGAGAGAGAGAGAGAGAGAGAGAGAGAGAGAGAGAGAGAGAGAGAGAGAGAGAGAGAGAGAGAGAGAGAGATTTCATCCCTTTTCATATCAAGTTTCAGGCAAATAACATTATCTCTCTCTCTCTCTCTCTCTCTCTCTCTCTGACAAGTTACCTTCTACCATTTTATTATAAAATTGAAGATAATGAAAAAATTACCATGAAAGAATTATAGGTATCATCTCTCTGTTCTGATAAAACAGGTGGATCCTGTAAATAATTTTCCGAGTCCTCACTAATGTCTTCGCTTTCTTCATCTTCTAAATATTCACTGTCACTGTCTTCAAACTCAGAAGCACTGCTAAATACATATGTTGTGTCCTGCTCCATGGTGAGTTATGATCTGAGATCCTTGGCTCTTATCAGGATGTCTCTTCACACTTATCATGGTGCTTTCCACCCGGCGAGTGCTTTCCACCCAGCGGGTCGCTGGGGTTGTCAAGTGTCGCCCGGAGAAAAGGAAAATACCTTAGTTACCGCTAAATTTCCAGAGCTAGTGACAACACTACATGTGGAAACATGCCAGACACTTCCACTCACACCATCTGACTCGAGAAACCGCGCTTGGACCTCAAAATTGAGGCGCGAAAATTCTTGATTACCGGTATGATCGCCGTCGCTACGGACGCATTTTTGCAATCGTAGATATACGATTGCCGGAAGGAAAGGGTTAACTAAAGCCTTATTAGACTGTCAAATCTGCAGGCTTTCAAGATGTACTTAAGAAATTATAGAACTGCTGGAATAGATGTGTACGTGTGAAAGTTGACTACTCTGAGGATGATGGTGGCCAATTTACCCAACGTGAATTTCTGACCAGAGAGCAGTAGCAGTTTCATATATTTTGGATAGCACCAAGTGATATGTGTGATATATATATATATATATATATATATATATATATATATATATATATATATATATATATATATATATATATATATATATATATATATATATATATATATATATATATATATATATTGAAACATCAGTTACCAAATGTCTCCCTTCCCAAACAACTCAGTTTTCAAACAAAAATTTTAACTCATAACTGCTTTAATTGACGTACCATAATTCAGTTTTCAAACAAAGTTTCTTGATTTCAAATACTACAAAACATAGCAAAAGCTGCCATTTATTACTAATTTATAGTTTCTATGAATATTTCCTTAATTCTTATATACTTGAAGGAGAGACACAGTGAATAAGATAGTAATTCAGTCTTTGAAATAAATTAAATATGATCCCATTGAAGAACCTCGATGTAAACAAAACAAGGTTTGGCGCTGAGGAATAATCCCAAGCTTCCTGTGGCTCTCTCTATTACCCACAATGCAATCACTACTGCACAACTGCATTTTCCCAGTAGCTTTTCTCACCAGCAAGATGTCTAAGAGTTATGATCGCCATTATTTTGGCAGTAAGAGGGTTCCTCCTCTCTGTGTCACTCTGTAAGGTTTCCCTCACTTGATTGGTGACAAAGAGAATGCCTGCATGGTCTAAAGAATATCTTTTGATGAGTTTTATGTCACTAAGTTCATTCAATACATCCATTCTGGATAAAAAAATTTCTAAGCTGGAGATGTTATGGAGCAGCCATTTTAGCTGTGGGAGCATCAGTCATTACCTACTAAGACAAGGTGGATGGGTGACTGAGAATATATTAATCTATTTTACAATGATTCCTATGGGGAAAATAGTTTTCGAACTTTTCGGATTTTGAATGGCATTCAGGAATGAATTAAGTTAAAAAACTGAGGTTCCACTGAGTGTGTGTGTGTGTGTGTGTGTGTGTGTGTGTATGCATGTATATATATATATATATATATATATATATATATATATATATAGTGTATATATATATATATATATATATATATATATATATATATATATATATATATATATATATATATATATATATATATATATATATATATATATATATATATATATATATATATATATATATATATATATATATATATATATATATATATATATATATATATATATATATATATATATATATATATATATATATATATATATATATATATATATATATATTATTATTTTTTTTTTTTTTTTTTTTTTATGTAGGAGGGACACTGGCCAAGGGCAACAAAAATCCAATAAAAGAAAATGCCCACTGAAATGCCTGTCCCATAAAAGGGTCAAAGCAGTAGTAAAAAATTGAAGGATAAGTGTCTTGAAACCTCCCTCTTGAAGGAATTTAAGTCATAGGAAGGTGGAAATACAGAAGCAAGCAGGGAGTTCCAGAGTTTACCAGAGAAAGGGATGAATGATTGAGAATACTTGCATTAGAGAGGTGGACAGAATAGGGGTGAGAGAAAGAAGAAAGTCTTGTGCAGCGAGGCCGCGGGAGGAGGGGAGGCATGCAGTTAGCAAAATCAGAAGAGTAGTTAGCATGAAAATAGCAGTAGAAGACAGCTAGAGATGTAACACTGCAGCGATGAGAGAGAGGCTGAAGACAGTCAGTTGGAGAAGAGGAGTTGATGAGATGAAAAGCTTTTGATTCCACCTTGTCTAGAAGAGCAGTATGAATGGAACCCCCCCAGATATGTGAAGCATACTCCATACATGGACCTTGTACAGAGTTAGCAACTGGGAGGGTGAAAAAAATTGGCGGAGACATCTCAGAATGCCTAACTTCATAGAAGCTGTTTTAGCTAGAGATGAGATGTGAAATTTCCAGTTCAGATTATAAGCAAAGGACAGACCAAGGATGTTCAGTGTAGAAGAGGGGGACAGTTGAGTGTCATTGAAGAAGAGGGGATAGTTGTCTGGAAGGTTGTGTCGAGTTAATAGATGGATGAATTGAGTTTTTGAAGCAATGAACAATACCAAGTTTGCTCTGCCCCAATCAGACATTTTAGAAAGATCAGAAGTCAGGCATTCTGTGGCCGTAGAAGGGTAGTTTGGAAATCAAAGCTTTGTGCCAGACTCTATCAAAAGCGTTTGATATGTTCAAGGCAACAGCAAAAGTTTCACCAAAATCTCTAAAGGAGGATGACCAAGACTTAGTAAGGAAAGCCAGAAGATCACCAGTAGAGCGGCCTTGACGGAACCCATACTGGCAATCAGATAGAAGGTTGTGAAGTGATAAATGTTTAAGAATCTTCCTGTTGAGGATAGATTCAAAAACTTTAGATAGGTAGGAAGTTAAAGCAATAGGATGGTAATTTGAGGGATTAGAACGGTCACCCTTTTTAGGAACAGGCTGAATGTACGCAAACTTCCAGCAAGAAGGAAAGGTAGATGTTGACAGACAGAGCTGAAAGAGTTCGACTAAGCAAGGTGCAAGCATGAAGGAACAGTTTTGGAGAGCAATAGGAGGGACCCCATCAGGTCCATAAGCCTTCCGAGGGTTTAGGCCAGCAAGGGCATGGAAAACATCATTGTGAAGAATTATAATAAGTAGCATGAAGTAGTCAGAAGGTGGAGGAGAGAAAGAAACCTTTTTAGCAAAGGTTTGAGCAAAGAGTTCAGCTTTAGAAATAGATGTGATAGCAGTGGTGCCATCTGGTTTAAATAAAGGAGAGAAAGAAGAAGCAAAGTTATTGGACATATTTTTGGTTAGATGGCAGAAGTCACGAGAGGAGTTAGATTTTGAAAGATTTTGACACTTTCTGTTAATGAAGGGGTTTTTGGCTAATTGGAGAAATAATATAAAGTGCATGAGATTCTGGTGATAGAATGCTTAAGTATCTTTTGTGGGGCACCTCTCTATCATGTATAGCATGAGAACAAACTGTGTTAAACCAAGGTTTGGAAGGTTTAGGTCAAGAAAAAGAGTGAGGAGTGTACGTCTCCATGCCAGACACTATCACTTCTGTTATGCACTCAGCACACAAAGACGGGTCTCTGACATGGAAGCAATAGTCATTCCAAGGAAAATCAGCAAAATATCTCCTCAGGTCCCCCGAACTAGCAGAGGCAAAACACCAGAGGCACCTTCGCTTTGGTGGATCCTGAGGAGGGATTGGAGGAACAGGATAAGATACAGATATGAGATTGTGGTTGGAGGAGCCCAATGGAGAAGAGAGGGTGACAGCATAAGCAGAAGGAATAGAGGTCAGGAAAAGGTCAAGAACGTTGGGCATATTTCCAAGACGATCAGGAATTCGAGTAGGATGTTGCACCAATTGCTCTAGGTTGTGGAGGATAGCAAAGTTGAAGGCTAGTTCATCAAGATGGTCAGTGAAGGGAGAGAAAAGCCAAAACTGGTGGTGAACATTGAAGTCTCCAAGAATGAAGATCTCTGCAAAAGGGAAGAGAGTCAGAATGTGCTCCACTTTAGAAGTAAAGTTGTGTGGTGTCTGCGTAGTAACTGACTGTGTGGCGAAGTGTAGTGTATCTCATGTGAACGGCACCATCTAGCAGACAAGTGATTTGCCGAAGTAAGATTTCTCATAGTCTGAGGAGTTAGGTGAGAGGTATACAGCTCAGATAAATTTGGTTTGAGAGTGACTGTAGTCATAGCCAGATGGTGGAAAACTTGGAAGATTCAAGAGCGTAGGCACGAGAGCAGGTTAAGTTGTTGCACACATAAATGCAACACCCAGCTTTGGATCGAAAATAAGGATAGAGAAAGTAGGAGAGAACAGAAAAGGGGCTACTATCAGTTGCCTCAGACACCGGAGTTTCAGTGAGGAAAAGAAGATGAGGTTTAAAAGAGGAGAGGTGTTGTTCTACAGATTGAAAATTAGATCTTAGACCACAAATGTTGCAGAAGTTAATGAAGAAAAAGTTGAGGGGGTGTCAAGACGCTTAGGGTCATCATAAGAAGGGCAGTCCGACCTGGGGACATTTGTGGTCCCCTTCCTAGATGGGGACTCTGAAGCTGGTGTAGGAGTCGCCATGAATTTTGAGTGAAGGGTGTGTGTGTTATAAGGTGCTTGTAGTTTTGTGTGGAGAAAGAGAGTTGTCTTTAGAGTGCAGGCTGTGACTGCCCCCCTTGTGTTGTGAGACACAAAGGGAAACATTCAGTGAAGTCACAGTTGGGTTTAATGATAAGTTCACAACACCCCCTGATCCAGTGCTTTAGACCTCACTGGGAGTAATTATCGTTTCAGCAGGTGCCTCCTGCCTCCTCCTGTGATATATATATATATATATATATATATATATATATATATATATATATATATATATATATATATATATATATATATATATATATATATATATATATATATATATATATATATAAATACCATATTTGATGACTTATAAGACATGCCCTTCTTTCCAAAAAAAAGTCTCAGAATATGAGCCTGCATCTTATAAGGCCAAAGTTCAGCTTTGGGGCAGTGGCTAGTGGTAAGTCTATGGCAACGTCCCATCCTGGAGTGCCTGTCAAGTGATGGAGTGCCATCAGTGGCCCTTAAATTAAATCCCAAATATCTTTGCACATGTAAAGTGATGATCTCTTCTACACCACATAAAACAACTCTTTTTTGCAAGGTAGGAATGTATAACTTACTATTAATTCACATAAAATAACATATCAGGAAGAAATTAAGTGACGATGCTTATATTGCATGTACCAAAACAAACTTGCGGTCACACACCAAACCTGGTGATACATGCAAGATTCACTGTGTTCCCTAGTATGATGTCACTATTCCTTGTGGCAAGACATGAACAGAACAAAGTTATTTTCATGAATTTGAATATAAATAAAAAAAAAAAACACAATTATGCTAAATTTCATGATGAATAGAACAAATTTATTTTCACTTTTTTTTAAATGTGCTGAATATTTCAAATAAAATTACATTCTTGAGAGTAAGGTAAATCTATTTTCACACATCCTTATGTGAAAATGTACTAAAATATTGCAACAAGAATTATGTGTAGAATGATGATAAAAAAAAAAATATGATGTACAAACTTTATTACCCCCTCTGGGCTCTGACAATGCCACTGCCTACACCATATTTGTTTACATCTCACAGCAGGATTGGTTTAAGGCCCAGTATTGGTAGATCCTAGCAAATATTAAAGTTTAGCAGGATTGGTCTAAGGACCAGTGTTGATTGGTCCTAGCAAATATTCAAGTTTTTAAATGTAAAATATTGCGATCTAATAAGGATCTGAATATATATGAATATATGAGCGGGCTTCAAATATCAGGTGAAATCCTTCACTTCATATTCAGAGCTTAAACCCACTTATTTGTCCTTTTTTTTTTTCAATGCCTGCCCAAACTGAGGTGCATCTTATAAGCCCATGCATCTTATAAGCCATCAAATACAGTATACATATATATATATATATATATATATATATATATATATATATATATATATATATATATATATATATATATATATATATATATATATATATATATATATATATAAACACAGATGCTCCCCAACTTATGAGCATCCAAATTACAAACATATAGATATGAATAAGAGGCCTGGCACAGGAGAAATCCTGAGTGACCTGTAACATCAAGATCAAGGGGTGCTGTGTTGTTGGATGTAACTTGGAGTGCAAGAAATCAGAGATCAGCAATTGATTACATACTAGTGAATGGGAGAATGCAAGATATTGTGTCTCATAGACAAGGATGGAGTGATCAACACTGTCAGATCACAATATGCTGGTGTTACAAAACTTCACATGGAAGAAATTAAAGCAAAGAAGAAGAAAGGGGAGCTGGGAGATGTAAGATGGGAGAATTTTCAATAGACTTGAGTGAAAGGAATTAGAAGGATGAAAATATGAATGGTATGAATGAAGTGAATGACAGTTTTATATTATAGAGAATGCAAAAGATGCAGAATCCAGCCAGGTAGAATATGTGAAAATGAAACTGGTGGAAGGAAGAGATCAAGGATGCATGAAAAAAATGAAAGAGACTAAACAGGGTGTGCATGCAGTTGAGAAGAGTCATGAAAGTGAAGAGGCTGAAAATGAATACTAGAATGTATGGACAGCATATATGAAGCAGCAGCGACAAATGAAGCGAAAGCTGATGAATGCTAAAGTGAAGTGTAAAAGGTGCATGATTTAATTCTTGACCACTAAAGAACAGGGGTGTTACTGTGAACTGCTTCTCCCCATGTGGCAATGTTTTGACATTTTCATTAAAATTGTTCCATTTCCATTATGAATTTCACAGCTCTGAATGAGTTAGATATAAAAGCATTCCCTTTATCCATCCTTCCTCTTTAATCTGCCACAAACCTGAATTCTATAAATCACATGATTTTTCTGTGGTGATGTTATAAAGTAGAGTAGCTTTCTTCCTCTGGCAGACCTGTGTTTGGAATGCTGCCTAGAGTTTAGATGGCGAGCAACTATTTCTCCCCGTGCTCCTCATTGACAACCCATATTTCACCAAATTTTCACATTGGTCACCAAACTTGTGGCCCACATGGCCTCCCTTACATTTTCTCCTATCAAGAGCAGGCTTATGAGTGGAAGACACTGGCCTTGGAAAGCTTGGTTTGGAACTGGACACAGCAGAGAAAAAAAAAAAAAATTCACTGAGTAGTTGTGTGAAGGCTGACCAAAAATCATAGTGCTAACTTCAAAAGAAGAGTGGGATAAGAGAAACTATCTTGCAGCTGGAAAAACCCATCATCCATTCTTTAAAGGTTAAGGAAGAAGGGCATGGGATGTGGCCATAAATGATAAAGGTTCCTGAGAAGTGAGAGGATGTCAGACAGTGAAAATATGGGCGTAGTTATAATAGACAAGGAAAAAAATTATAAAGACTGTTTTGGGATGAGATTGGTAGTGTAGGTGAGATGTTTGATGTGAGAGAAGGGTGTGTGACATTGAAAACGAGGGAAGTAAACAAGTTGGATAAGAGCTAGTAGCAGGTGGGGGAAGAAGTATATTAAGATAGTAGTAAAGAGTGGCATGAAAACTACTCGGACTTTTCACCTGTTTGAGAGGAGACATATTGAATGTGACTGGATTACGATTGTTAGAAATGGAAGGGTTACAATGGGACGTAACAAAGTGGAAAAGTGAGATAGACAGAGTAGTAAAATGTGTGGGACTGAGTGAATGGAAGAATAAGATGGAGCAAAAAAATACTTGGAATGGTATAGAGAAAGAGGCCCCAATGTATGAAAACTGGTATGAGGGAAGCCTGGTTGAGCTTCTCTTCCAAGCAAGAGCATAGTGTATGGATGTGAATATAAGGATTACAGATGGTCTGAGTCCCACAGCAAAGTGTGCCAGATGCGTGACATGGGAGAGGATGACACAGTGGAGCATGATGTGATGCTGGAGTGTATGAAGTACGCCAGAGACAGGGATGAAATTATGTAAGTCGTGCTGAAGGAATTGGGGCATGTCAGAGTGGAGAAGACAGGAATGGAATGGAATGGATGATGCTACTGCTGGAACTGTGTGGAGAGAAAAATGATCGGATGATTGAGGCAGTGAAGGAGTTCCTGAAGAAAATGTGGTGCACTAGATGTAGGAACTAGTGGTGTGAAAGATATTGTTAATTTTCTGTTTGCCATTCTCTTCTTCCCTACAGCAGTTGCCAATACAAAGACCTGGCTCAAGAATAATCCCACGCCACCTGTAACATCAAGATCAAGATGAGATCAAGATCAAAACTTCTTGCTGCACAGCTGCATCAAACCGAATGTATGGACAAAACAGTCACACAGTTCTAAATGTGATGGCACCACACCAGTGCATGACACCAAATATGAGAAAGAGACACTCACACTCACACAATTTTAAATGTGGTGAGGCCAAACTGCTGTATCACACAGAATATGAGGACAAAACAAACTCATGTGACAGCTGCACTGCTGTGTAATGCCAAATGTGAGGACAAAACACACACTTATTTGGTGGCCACACTGCTGCATCATGTTGAATGTGGAGACAAAACACACACTTATGTAGTGGCAGCACTGTGCATCATGCCAAATGTGAGGACAAAACACACATTCATATGGCATTTACAATGCTACATCATACTGACTGTGAGCACAAAACACATTTGCACAGTGCTAGGCTATATGGCCAGCATAAATAAGGTTTTTCATGCTATGACTTTGGAGAAAAGCAAGTGTGATACTTGAGAGGGTACCATACACCCAAAATATTGTACAAATTAACAACTTGCAGGCATCATGACTTTCAAATGGACATCTTGAACTTAACTTGTCCATAACTCAGGAGTGTCTATATATATATATATATATATATATATATATATATATATATATATATATATATATATATATATATATATATATATATATATATAAGGAAGACAATGTTAAAAGCTATGGCACATTCTCCATTATTTATTTTCTTGTAGGTGTTTTCTATTTTTCATATAGTCTTCCAGAGGTGTTCAGGAAGTTTGCTGAGTATTTGTCCATATGGCGACATTTCAGATCTTCCTAGATCCATCTTCAGGCTGGGTCTGGTCAGTGTATGGTGAGTGGGCTGGTTATATACTGTCTTGACAGATCACAGGGACAGGAGAGGGCAGGGCTGAGCACAGTGATTGGCTCGCCTGAGTCAACTCGTGACTTGCTGAGCTCCTTTGCGTCTTGCTGTGGGAAGTACTTGGAAGTTATCTGCTTGCCTGTTGATTGTAGGTATCTTTGTTGTTATGTATATTGCATCTGGGAAGAGGAGATGTCGATAGTCACCTTCCCTGTCAAGTACTGTTGTTTTACTTTCCAAATCTTGACGAGTGAGGCTTGAGTTATGCTTGGCAGCATAGTGGTTTTTGATAGTGCTGTTGGATAGGTGGAAGGTGAGATGCTGAGATAGGGAGGTCCTCATTATTCCAATGTAAGAATGAGGCCCACACTCCTCACTGTTGGTTATGCAGGGTCAGTTTCAGAATAGTAGATGATAAGTTTGATCTCTTGTTCTGCATCGGTAGGTGCACGTTCTTGTTTATTTTGCTTCTTATTATTTCTTGATCCATCTTGTGCTCAGTTGACATGAAGTTTCTGTAGAATAACTTGATGGTTTTGTGCTTCTCCTGTGCTTCGGTGTTTTGCTGTTCATTCCATTTATCCATATGCATCTTGATGACTCTTGATACATCGGAGTTATGGTAGCCATTGTTAGTGAGTACTTGGGTGACCCGTTCTGTCTCTTGGTGGGTGTCATTCCAAGTTGAGCAGTGGGAAAAAGCTCTTCTGACATATGCACTAATAGTTGATTGAAGGTAGTGTTTGGGACACTCACTATTCCCGTTCAGGCAAAGTCCTTGATTTGTAGGCTTGGTATAAACTGTAATCTTGAATCCCACTCTGCTTCCTGTCACAAGGATGTCAAGGAAGGGAAGGCATCCTTCACATGCTTCTTCATAAGTGAAGTTGAGTCCAGAGGCGGTGATAAAACGTTGTCTGAGTTCCTGCAGTTCCTGAACATTCTTGGCTCACACGAAAATGTCATCTACGTAACGACAGTAAAGAGGGCTTGTTGTCAGTGAGCAGGGATGATTCAATGCTGCCCATGAAGAAATTCATGAACAGTACTCTTAGTGGGCTGCCCATTGCTATGCTGTCAATCTGTTGGTACATATTACCACTAGGGCAGATGAACAGTACCTCCTTCATGCAGATCTGCAGTAATGTCTTCTGTGTATTTTCAGAAATTTTCAGGGGCGTAGTTTCTTTGTTGTTGTGAACTTGCTGGAGGATGAAATCAATTATAGTATCAATGGGGACATTCGTGAACAGGCTCTCTATGTTAAGGGAGGCAATGAGGTGGTTCTCAGCAGGCAGAGTGTCTCATAGAATCTCAAGGAAGTCAGCAGCCGATGAAAGGCTGAACACCTCTGGAAGACTATACAAAAAATAGAAAACACCCTCAAGAAATAATGGAGAATGTGCCATAGCTTTTAACATCATATTCCTCAAAGAAAACTTAATGCCTGGCTTCACACATATACTCGTATATATATATATATATATATATATATATATATATATATATATATATATATATATATATATATATATATATATATATATATATATATATATATATATATATATATACACACACACACACACACACACACACACACACACACACACACACACACATGAGTTTCTGCAGATATTGCCAGAGATGAAAGTACAGGTTATTCTAAGTTGAAAATGTTCTATGCACATGTGCATTTTGAAGTGTTGTTTAGCCATAGTATGAAATGCAAGTGTGGCCTGGTGATAGATACAACTGCCAGGCCAGGTGGAGAAGCACCATTTCCACACACTCCACATTATTTTAAGTTATGCAATACAATGAGAATTCATTCACTGTCACTGTCTCGGAACGAAATCGTGTGATCTGACTAACAATCAGCTGATTTGCTGCTAGCCTCACTCCTTCCCACTCCCTGCCCAGGCAGTACATGGTGCTATGCAGCCTATTAACTTATTTGTCATCTATTTCATCCATATTATCACTGTGTAATCATTGTGTATCACTGTGTATCATTGGTAATCGGTATTGGTCATGGGATGCTGTAAAGCTCCGAAGCTTGTAGAAATCATGACTGAATTATTCAAAATTTCAGATCCTCACCATGGATATGCACCTGACCCAGCCATTGTATCTGTCACCGGTCCACACTTGCCATGATTAAATGACGACTCAAAATGCATATGTGCATAGAACATTTTCCACTTAGAATAACCTGTACTCTCACCTGTGGCAATATCCACAGAAACTTGTGTTACACCCAGAATATATATATATATATATATATATATATATATATATATATATATATATATATATATATATATATATATATATACAGTAAAATCCCTCTCATCCGGCATTCGAGTATCCGGCAGCTTCAAGTATCCGGCACATTTTTCCCCGAGCCTTAAAATCAATAAAAAATCAATGTGTACTCATAAAATCCCCGCGCGAGGCATACTTTGTCCCCTCGCCACCAGAGCGCACTGCTTCACGCCACCCACGGCCCACTGCACTGTGTTTACTCAGTGACTCAGTCCCGTGTGTGCACTGTTTATCACCTGACGCCTTCATCATGCCTAAAGTTGTAGAAAAGAGGAAGCGTGTTGTGCTTACACTTAAGCAGCTGATCAGATCAGCTGATCTTTGTTATGGTAAGATGCGTGAGTGTAGGGTGGTGATTGTGGACATAATTTCACTTCTATTCAAGTATCCGGCAATATTCAAGTATCCAGCATGTCAGCGGTCCCGTTGATGCTGGATAAGAGGGATTTTACTGTATATGTATGTATGTATATATATTGTTACAATGAGGTTCAGCCCCTCTTACAGCTGCTACTAACTCAGGTCAGCTCCCCTAAGCCACCTCCTATGTGCCTTAGTGCAGGGCACAAATACAATGAATCCAGACATCTGCTTGTCGTCTACAACTATCAAATCTCTGAGGCTGCTACTCAGTTTAACCCAGCCACCGAGAAGGGAGGATAACAAATGCCAACTTAATTCCTCAAGCTGGAAAGAACCAATGAGCCAAGTTCTAGGGCACAGACAGTATAGACAACATATACACAAGGCAAGGGTAATACACCACTGGACAAACCATCCTCTGTAACAAAACCACCCACTGTCCAGTAGAAATATTATCTTCTATGACCAGAGAGAAGCAAGCATATCTAAAATCTTCTGGAAGACAGATTTCCAACTCCTATAAAAATTTGTGGAAATCTGGGAAGAAAGTAGACAGATATAGCCTATCTCAAATATTATATACAGTCAGTGACATTCACAATTAAAACTCCTGCTGACATGAGTGTCACACTGCATAAACTGGCAACTCACTCTTCCTTAGTCTGTAAAAATCTGCTAGGAGAAAATAACTACATGGCAACTTAGATTAGTCCCTCATGTTTTTGAAAGCATAGAATAACAGATTCACTGTGTGACATATTGGCATGAAGGAAAATGATCTTTTGTGACCACTCCTTGCTTTGGCTAACAAAACGGTTGTGTTTGTTTTAACCAAGGTGTTGTATTGAGGCAAAGTGTGATGCCTGGAAAATATACAGGCCACAGTTACATAGTACAAATGTTAGAGTTTCGCTAGACTGATGAAATGAATAGAAAAATAACCCTTATAACTATTGGCAGTGAAAAGAATGTGATTGTGCTGGTGAAGAAATGGAGCAATGAGGGATGCCAGGATGTGCCTCACCACAAACATGGTGGTGGGCCACCCCAAAATGTTTTTTTTTTTTTTTTTGCTGTAAGCAAAAAAAAAAAAAAGCTGAGGATGTACCTTTATCTGTCTCTTGATACCATGCAAGGTATTGTCAAACATTTTGGGATGGCCCACCACCATGTTTGTGGTGAGACATCCTGGCATTCCTCATCACTCTATTTCTTCATCAACACACTCACAGTCTTTTCACTGCCAATAGTTATGTGGTGCACTTTTCAATTTGTTTCACCATCCTAGTGAAACTGCATTTGTACTATATAACTACATACTATGTAACTATGTACTATGTACTACATAACTATGTACGATGTAACTATATACTATGTAACTATGTACTATGTAACTATGTACCATGTGTATTTTCAGGCATCACACATCACCTCAGTAGAACGCACTGTTTAAAACAAACACAACCATTTTTTTTAGCCAAAGCAAGGAGCAGTCACAAAAGATAACTTTCCCTCATGTCAATATGTCAAACACTGAATCCATTATTCTATGCTTTCAAAAAGATATAAGGGATTAACCAAAGTTGTCATGTAGTTACTTTCTCTCAGTAGATTTTTTCAGACCAAGGAGAAGTAAGTTGCCTGTTTGTGCAATGTGATGCTCACATCATGTAGATATTACATACAGTAACAAAATAGATGCAAGCAATCACTGGAATATCATTAAATATTCTCTGCATTTTTTTATTTCTGAAAAAACAGGCAATCTAATTTGAAAATTATCATCATACTGAGGATGGCTGAATCCTCTGCTGTGATGTCACTAGCTATATAGGCTGACATGCTCCTTGCCTGCTACACTGTGCTCCATGTCTTTATAGGCTAGATTTCTTGAATCTTCAGCAGTTACTTTCAGTGCTACATGTATTTACCCAGTTGTGTATTTACCTGGTTGTTGTGTTTACCTAGTTGTGCTGTATGGGAAAAGAGCTATGCTTGTGCTATCCCATGTCCATATCTTTTAATATCCAACCAAGCCTTGAATCTATGTATATCTTTTGTGTTTACTATCTCCTCATCCAGACTGTTCCATATATCTATACTTCTATAAGGGAAACTATACTTTTGGATGTCTCTTCTATAAGCACTCTTCTTCAGTCTCTTTCCATGCCCTCTAGTAACTTAGTGTGTCCCAAACCATCAAATCATTCCAGTCCACCTCCTCCACCTTCTCATATGCTTTATATATTGCAATCATGTCTCCCATTTCTCTCCTTTTTTCCAATGTTGGTGGGAGTAACCTTGCCAATCTCACTTCATATGATGTCTCTTATATTTGGTACCATCTTCATTGCTGCTCTCTGAACTCTCTCCAACTTCCTTACACTCTTTTACTTGTAAGGCAACCACACTACAACTGCATGTTCCAGTCTAGGTCTTATCAGTAACATAATCATCTTCCTGATCATCTCTTCATTGATATACATAAAAGCCATGCTTATTCTTCTCAACAAGTTATAGATTTCTCCTGTAATTTTCCTGATGTGTCTCTCCGGTGTCAAATATCCATTCACTGTAACACCAAGATCCTTTTCCTCTTCTGCTTTACTTAACCTCTCCCCATTTAACACATTATTTCCATTTACTCTCCTCTCACTCTTTCTAAATTCCATTACTTTACTTTTCTTTAGATTAAACTCCATTTCCCATCTATGACTCCACTCTGATATCTTGTTCAGATTCTCTTGCAACACTTCACAACCTTCCTCACTCTCAACTTTTTTCAGCAACTTGGCATCATCTGCAAAAAAAGGGTCATTTAGCTGTTCACCCTGTCATATAATTTATATAGATTGCAAACATGTTTAGTGCCAGTGCTGAACCTTGGGGTACTCTGCTTTTGACTTTCCTCCATGATGACTCTTGATCTTTTACCACTGTTTTCATCAATTATCAATCAAGAAATTCTCCATCCATCTCAGCAGGCCACTCCTCAGACCACCGTTATGCTACAACTTCCACAGTAACCTCCTGTACAGCACTTAATCAAAGGCTTTCTTCAAGTTTGAATATACACTGTCTGCCCATCCATTTGTCTCTTGTATTATATCCACCACTTTTGAATAAAACTCGGCAAGTTTTAAAACACACAATCTCCATCTTCTAAATCCCAATTGCTGTTTTGTCATCTCTTTATTTTCTTCTAAGTACTGCATCCACTTATCCTTTATTAATCTAATAAACTATGCTTGTTAGAGACACTGAACCATAGTTCAATGGTTCTTTTTTGTTACCACCTTTGTAGACTGGAACTATGTTTGCTCTTCCATTCAAAGAGGAATTTGCTTTCATTTAAGGAGCTCTCAATAAAAAGTACTGTGAACCACCCACATCAACTGCTGATTGCATTCTTTCAATATCCATCTCGACACTCCATCAGGTTCAGGGGCCTTTCTAACATCTAGTTTCTCCAACTATTTCTGCACATCTTCTTCAGTCACTTGGATTTCTCCTAGACCAGTATCTTTCCTAATCTCACTCTGTCCCATAAATGTCTTTTCTTTTGTGAACACTGACTGAAAACTTTTATTCATTATCTCTGCCATTTCAGCTGGATCCTCACACACTTGACCATTCACCTTCAACCTATTTGTTCCTTCTCTATTTTTCATTTTGCTATTCACATACCTGAAGAATAGTTTTGGTTCATCCTTACATTTGTCCATAACATCTTTCTCATAACTTATCCTTTCTTCTCTAATAATCCTTACAGTTGTGTAGTTTTGCCACAGCTCCTGTGCATTTTTTCTCCTCCATTTATTCCATGCCTTCTTCCTCTCCTGCCTTGCTACTTCACATCTTTTAATATACCAGTCTTTGTTATATCTTCTCTTTGTATTTACCTTTGGTGCTTCAGTTCATCTCTCCAAAGTATCTCTTCATTTGTTAAAATTTAGTCTTACCATATTTTAAACCCTTCAGGAGGTAAACATATCACACAGGGAAGCCACAGAATGCCTGACTTCTGATCTTTCTAAAATTTCTGATTGGGGCAGAGCAAACTTGGTATTGTTCAATGCCTCAAAAACTCAATTCCTCCATCTATCAACTCGACACAACCTTCCAGACAACTATCCCCTCTTCTTCAATGACACTCAACTGTCCCCCTCTTCTACACTGATCATCCTCGGCTGTCCTTTACTTATAATCTGAACTGGAAACTTCACATCTCATCTCTAGTTAAAACAGCTTCTATGAAGTTAGGTGTTCTGAGACGTCTCTGCCAGTTTTTCTCACCCCCCCCAGCTGCTAACTCTGTACAAGGGCCTTATCTGTCCATGCATGGAGTATGCTTCACATGTCTGGGGGGTTCCACTCATACTGCTCTTCTAGACAGGGTGGAATCAAAAGCTTTTCATCTCATCAACTCCTCTCCTCTAACTGACTGTCTTCAGCCTCTCTCTCACCGCCGCAATGTTGCATATCTAGCTGTCTTCTACCGCTATTTTCATGCCAACTGCTCTTCTGATCTTGCTAACTGCATGCCTCCCCTCCTTCCGCAGCCTCGCTGCACAAGACTTTCTTCTTTCTCTCACCCCTATTCTGTCCACCTCTCTAATGCAAGAGTCAACCAGTATTCTCAATCATTCATTCCTTTCTCTGGTAAACTCTGGAACTCCCTGCCTGCTTCTGTATTTCCACCTTCCTATGACTTGAATTCCTTCAAGAGGGAGGTTTCAAGACACTTATCCATCAATTTTTGACCACTGCTTTGACCCTTTTATGGGACTGGCATTTCAGTGGGCATTTTTTTTATTAGATTTTTGTTGCCCTTGGCCAGTACCCTTCCTATATATAAAAAAAAAAAAAAAAATTTAAATAATTCATTCCTATAATCTGCCCATCTACTTTCCTTTTCCTTTATCTTTGATTTGAAACCTTATCATCACATCCTATTGGACAATCATAGTTCATGTTTTCAACAATATGTTTCTCTTGAAAATATTTAATCAAGTCTTGATGACTCCTCTCCTCCTCTGTATCTAGTGTTTTCCTCAACCCACTGATAATACCCTTATCATTGCCGATTTCAGAACTTTATCACCCTATGAATCTCCTTTTCTTTTATTCCACTCCTCCTAATGTACTTCTTTACAATTAAAATCTCCCATTACAATAATTTTAAAATTTTCTTTAATATTTTTATCAAGCTTTTTTCTGTTTCACTCAGCAATTAATCATGCTCTTGTCTATTCCAAGCCTTTGTTTTTGGTGAGACATACACCACTGTAGCATATAATTTTCCTCCTTTTCTATTTATTAGTTTTAAATTTAAGCCTTCCACTAAGCCTTCTGCCTTTCCCACATTCTCCACCTTGATATTTTTTTTACAAGCATCATCATTCCTCCTCCATCTTTTCTACCTCTGTTCTTTGCTCACATGTTATAATTTCCCACTCCTAAATTTGATGTCTCCAAGTCTCTTCTCTTAGTTTCCACAATTGCCATTTAATTTGTTTTTTAAAAAATTAACTGACTTCATCAATCACTGAGATTAAACCATCAACATTAGTGTGAGCCACCTTCCATGTCCCTCCCTCTCTTAGTGCTGAGCTCCCACACCTCTCACTGTTCAAGTGTACAACTTTCTCAGCCTTAGGTCCATTACTCTCCAGAAAAAAGTTCCCTTTAGTCTTGTGTTTTGTTCATTTCTTTCTTTTGCTTGTCTTCTCAATTCACCAAGTTTTTTTCTTTATTTCTCATTCATTTCTCTTCTAAGCCAAACTTGTTTGTGCTCCTCACTCTTGGCTAACTTCCATGCATTTACCAGTGCTTCCTCAGCTGCTGTTTTGGATTTTAATTTAATTTTCACTGGTCTACTCTTTCCTTGTTCATATTTACCAATCATGTACACCTCCTCTATTTCATCTTTCAACTTGGTATCATTTTCATTCATCACACCCAGTACCAGTCAAGCCATTTTCCTCTCTTCAGTTTCTGTTATATCAATTTGTTATCTCACTTTCTTCCAGGCCAAAGATCACTATGCTTTTCTTTTTGTCTATAGTGTCTTACCAAATTTTCCTTTTCTTTTATCACATCTATAACCTCCTTTGTCAGACCTCCCTTACTTAATATGCTAGTTCTCTTAATGATGAAGTATGTTATGTCTCTGTTTTTGTTGAGATAATTTTTGGTTTTAGATGACCTGTAATGGCAGCAAACAATTCAGTAGCAAAAAAATTAAACTTGTAAATCATAATAAAGTGATTTGTAAACAGAACCAGGATAAGTATAGCCTAGTAGTAGCTTCAGGGTATATACATCCCTGTGATTACAATGTGTACAGGGAAAAATACCACAAGGACAAAAATATTTGTTTTCTTACAGAGCTAACTTTTCATGACCAGACCTCTTCAAATTAAGGTATTATCCACAAAAAACACACAACTTGTAGAGCAGTTTACCTATATGATGTATGAGCTGCTTTTTGCATATGTTTAATATGGATTTTATTTAGGTCTTGTAAAGTAAATCATATCAGATTAGCGAAAAAATAATGTAGAGCATCACCCTTTCCAAATGAGCCGATTACTCCCTCAGACTTAGCCATCAATGTGAAGATTAAGTATGCAGTTTGATTTGATCAGCCCTTGGGTGATCTGACAGTGGGAGTAGGGGAAAGTTAGGTTTAGTTAGATAAGATTTGATTAGTTCATGGTTCATGGGGGACCAGAAGCTAGAAGTTAATGTTAGGCTTTTTATCTGTTTCCTATGCATTAGAACTTGAGATTAGACCTTTTCTCTATTAAGACTGTTGAGCAAAATCAGTAGGTAAACTGTTAGAGTACTGTATATATGTACATTAGTAGTGGTCAACAGCACTTTACATTTTAGCTGCACACTCCCTTTATATTATAGTCATGTACATTATTTTAAAGCGAGTTTCTGTGATTTGGTCTTTTAGACACTGCAATGCATCTTACCAGCAAGATCATATTATGGCTTATCACATATTAGTGTTCACTTAAACAGCAGTAATACCTGGTAATTACAGAGGAAAGACATAATATGTAACAGGTATGATGAATCCAGTGGTTTACTATGATACTCATTTGCTTATACTTAGCTAAACTGCACCCCCAAATAATACAACAATTAACATTACTTATATCAAACTTAACAGCAAAATGAGGTGCCCATGACAATTGGATGTTGTGAGTCACCACAGCTTATATTTTTGTCTTTAGGCATGCAGGTGATCTTTTTTTTTTCTTTTATCATTGTTGTGTTCTAGCATCATGGAATGAAACACTAATGACAGCAATGCTCAAATTTCACAAGATTCCCTGTTGTAGGCTATCCTGTACTGGACACCAGTCACTTGACCTAGTTTATGACATCACACCCACTCCACTCTCAAGCTGTCACCTGTTTATTTTTCTACAACTTTTATTTTTCTCAGTACATTTACTTTGGTTTGTCAAATCAATTACATCATAAGAAAATTCACTACATTAAAAACTTGATTAAATTTTTTACTGGAAAAACAAAACTGACCATCAACCAGTCCATTACTGACTAGGCTTTTAAAGCTTTTTGTATCTATGAATTTCAAAAATATTTCTCAAATGAAACAAGCTTCATATGCTTCATATACTTTAATAAGTATAGCCATATTCAAATGTGTAAAATTATTGTACCAAAACTTACTTAAAAACATTGTGGAGATTCATCAAATTTTCTTAAACTAGGGTATGCATTTAATGTTAGATTATGGCTATTGACTTTATAAAAAATTATATGCAGAATTTTCTGTATGTTTATTATGATATAAGAGACTGTCAAGATGAATACAAGGACAGAATAAGAGGAGGCTCATTAAGGGAATTTGAAAAGATCATACAAGATTAATATAGCCAAAAAGCAGCCAGTAAATTTTCAGGAGTCCTCACCTATTGACGGGTGCTGATGCATGATTCCCAAGAGTGTTAAGAACAGGAACATCAGGGAAGTGTTTCCTAACAAGCTCCATGGTGGTTTCAATGGCAATCAGATTAGTGGCATGATTCTGAGCCCAGACATCATGTGGAGGAAGGTCTCCTGTAATATAACTGCAACAACACAATCTCTTTATATGAAAAGACAATAAGTGACAAACTCTTAACAGTGACTTGAGAACTATTGGATAATTGGATACTAGATATCAGAATATGACAAAGCTAAAGTTAAGTGAATACCTTATGAATCAGGATGTTGACATATTTTGTGATATACTTTTTAATCTTACTTACACAAGATCTGGGGTGGTTATTTCAGCAGCCTGAGACAAAAGATCCTCTAAAGTATGCAGAGGAATGTCACAATATGCTAGTGTTCCCCAGTGACCTGCTGCTGGCACCCCTGGGCCTGCCGTACCAAAGGCATTCCGGCAACAGTATGGGTGGTCACAGACAGCAGCACTACCCTCATCATATAGAAGGTCAACATGGAGATCCGAGAGATGTAAAATCTTCTTCACACTTGGCGTGGGCTGAGCAAACAAAAGCCATGTGAAAGAGCATCATTCTCTCCTGCCTCTTAACTTGAACTACAAAAAAAATTTATGTGAAAATCTATTTGAAACAATTTTAGAAAACACTCACCTGCACAGGTTCTGGGTGGTTGGGCTCAGGCTTGCCACCAGGAATCTCTACAGTCCATGGGTCTAACTCAGTATGCACACAATCAAGACCAAACATCCAGCCACACATCGTGTCATGAGAGTAGTCCGAGTTGCTAAATACATATAGCACTTCAGGCTGCATGTAGAAATACATAAAATATAATATACACAAATACATTACTTTCCTGCATACAAATTAGTCTCTGTAATCTAAATTGGGAAGGCTACTCAGTAAGAGTCATTACAAAAATGCTTCATACATTTGCCATATTCAAGCAGCTCTAGTAATTCTAAACATATATGAGCAAGTATTTTGCCATCAGACAATAGCTAAGTTCCCTAGTTTACGTTTTCTTTTATAACAAATATATCACTGACCAAAAATTTGCAACTATACTGGAAACTGCAAAGTCAGATGATTAAGTTTTGGATATTCTAATCCCAGACATTAATTTTCTTATTGAAAGTGAGGTGCAATTACAGTAGGTTATGCAACAATGAACATGGTTCGTTCCAGTGTAGCATTCATTATGGCAACTGTGCATTATAGTAACTGTGCATTATGGTGACTGATGAACCTATGTAAAAAAACTGATTGGTTCCAGGGAACCAGAAAATGATATAAAAATTCCAAATAAAAAAAATCTAAATGAGCACATTTGCACTACTACATTTGAGATAACACAACAAATATATACAGTACCTTCACAAGTTTCAAGCCTACTCCCAAATTCTTACCATCCCAAGTTTTGCACATTGTCATCCTGAGTTTTGCGCTGCTTTGACAAGAATTGGTCACATTTACCTACTGTCGGCATCACGTGTATACGTACAGTAAATCCCACCTAAGTTGGAGCCATCTCTCTCTCTCTCTCTCTCTCTCTCTCTCTCTCTCTCTCTCTCTCTCTCTCTCTCTCGCTCTCTCTCTCGCTCTCTGTGAAAGTAAGAACAATGAGAATGAGAATGAAAATAGAATTATGTATATGAGTGTGAAAGTGAGAAAGGATGGAGCAAAAATGACAAAAAATGTGAGAGAGAGAGAGAGAGAGAGAGAGAGAGAGAGAGAGAGAGAGAGAGAGAGAGAGAGAGAGAGAGAGAGAGAGAGAGAGAGAGAGAGAGAGAGAGAGAGAGAGAGAGAGAGAGAGAGAGAGAGAGAGAGAGAGAGAGAGACAGAGCTTGGTGGCCCTGGAGTGGGTAGACAGGGTCTCAACATCAGGACACTGTCCCTCCTCTCACAAGGCTCGACGAAACAGTGGCCACCAGCAGCAAGGACAAGGCCCAACTGCTGGCCACCCTTTTTGCCGGGAAGATGGAGGTGGACAACCCTGAAAGGTCACCGCCTTTTCTGGAGCAGCAGTGCAGAGAGACTGTCACCAAGGTGGAGGTGACACAGGGGCTTGTCGAGCGTCTGCTGCGGGGGCTTGATGTGCAAAAAGCTACCGGTCCCGACAACATCAGCCCGCATGTTTTCAAACAGTGTGCCCGCAAGCTGGCTGTCCCCCCTCACCACAGTCTTCTCTGTCTGCTTATGGGAAAATACCTGGCCCTTAGTGTGGAAAGAGGCCTGGGTAGCTCCCATACACAAGAGGAGCTCCAGATCTGACCCAAAAAATTATCGACCAATCTCCCTGTTCTCTGTGGCGGGGAAAGTGTTCGAGAGGGTGGTGGCAGATGTGGTGTGTCGCCACCTCCAGGACAATTACCTCCTCTCGGACCAACAGTTTGGGTTCAGACCTGGGCGGTCCACCTCCGATCTCCTCATGCTCCTCACCGGGGGCTGGCAGGACGCCCTTAATGGCGGCCTTGACACTGTTGTGATGGCCCTGGATATAGCGGGCGCCTTCGACAGGGTCTGGCACGGGGGCCTTCTGGAAAAGCTGAGGGCAAAGGGGATCCAGGGTGACCTCCTTTAGCTCTATCTCCGAGGAAGGACCCTCCAGGTCGTTGTCAATGGGCAAGCGTCTGAGTCCATCCAGGTGAGAGCGTCAGTGCCACAGGGCTCGGTGCTGGGGCCAGTCCTGTGGAACATCTACATGGATCATCTTCTCCGACAGCTGCCAGCGGTCTCAGCTTATGGTGACGATTGCACTCTCTCCTGTACCTACCCTCGACACGAGTGTGCGTGCTGCTGAAGAGATCAATCAGCAGCTTGGGGTGATACAGGAGTGGGGGCCCACTGGCAGGTGACCTTTGCTCCAGAGAAGACACAGGCAATGGTAATCTCTCGATTCCCCGTTGCCAAGCCAGCAGTGGAGGGAGGGCTACGCTTTGGTAGCCTTACTCTCGAACTCCAGGAGTCTGTTAAGATTCTGGGGGTGGAGGTGGATCGAGAACTGCAGTTTGACCGCCACATCAAACACATTGCCCTTAAGGCCTCACACCGAGTATCCTCTTTGAGGAGGGTGGCCAGCTTGCTCGACAGGAGAGGGAGGCTCTTGCTCTACAAGGTCCAGATACAGCCTTATTTGGAGTATGCCACCCTCTCCTGGATGTCCTGTGCTGCCACATACATCAGCAAGCTCGACGGCATCCTGCGACGAGCGCTGCGACTGGTGGAAGCAGCAGGTGCCCCAACCCATCCTGAGGCTCCCATTGACACACTAGAACACCGCAGGGACGTGGCGGCCCTTGTGGTGTTCCACAAGGCACAGGTGCAGGGGGTGCCACATCTGGCGGGACTACGGCTGCCCCCCACAGTCACCTCGCGGGACACAAGAACGGTGTTATCCAGTGGTGACTCAGTGGAAGTGCTGCGTTCCCATTCCAGCCAACACCAGCGCACCTTTTGGGGGCGAGTCTCCAGACTGTGGAACATCTTCGTGTCCTCTGTCCCTCATATCAGGGGGATGGATACCCAGGACATGAAGTTAGCAGCAGACCACTGGAGGGGCTTGTTCCCAACGCCCCTGCTAACAATATTAACATAAGGCCATAAAGAATGTATGTATATGTATATATCTTTATATTTATATTTGTGTGTTGTGTCACACCCCTAAAATAGGTTGCACACGGCAGTGTGCCTTCGGGTGATAATGTACCTATGTTTAAATAAAAAAAAAATAGAGAGAGAGAAAGAGAGAGAGAGAGAGAGAGAGAGAGAGAGAGAGAGAGAGAGAGAGAGAGAGAGAGAGAGAGAGAGAGAGAGAGAGAGAGAGAGAGAGAGAGAGAGAGAGAGAGAGAGAGAGAGAGAGGTATCACTCCCTTGTCCTTTATCTCTGACAGATAAGGGGGAGGGGAGGGTAACAAGGAGAGAGGTTTGAGACTAGATGAAAGAAGGTAGAGGAAAAGAAAAATGGGAGGAAGGGACAGGTGGTGGATAGATGAGCAACAGCTCACACAGCTGGTGAGTTAGTCTTGCAAGTTTTAGTTTGTTATTCCAATTGAATTTCTATTAAAATTTCAGACCTCACACAAATGGCAAGTTTATCTTGCTAGTTTAGGTTCGCTATTCTGATGAAATTTATATTAACATTCTGGTGCTAACACGAGTGGCAAGTTCATTATACGTTTTGGTTCATTATTTGATTAAATATTTATTAAAATTTCAGTGCATAATTGCAGTTGTACATTTCAACCATGCAATGTCCTGTACCTTACTGTATGTGAGTAGCTGGCTGTGACATGGGGTCAAGTGCCAAGTGCCAAGTGCCAAGTAAATTGCATTTAAAGGTGAGCACATTGAACGCGTCGGCTCACTATTGCTTTACCTGTCTAGCATGTCCTATACAAAGTACATGCAATTGTGTGTCGTATCTCATTATACACTACATTTTCTTGGCTTTTACATGATATATTTCTGATTTTGTCACGTCGAACTCATTATAAAATGAGGAATAATACAGTGTTAAGCAGGAAGCATTTTCAGATTATGAAACTTTTACATGGCCCAGTAAACCTTTAAAAAAAAAAAATAATCTATTGACATGCAGCATCTCTTAATAATTCATTAAGAACAGACTCAGACTCCTAAGTAAAACACTTCATGACAATATTTTCAGTGCTTCCTGCTGGAACATTTGCATTGTCTCAGCACCACTCTCTTTAAGAGGAGGGATGGATGATGGATGGTGCCAGACATACAATAATTTTGATTCTCTCTCTCTCTCTCTCTCTCTCTCTCTCTCTCTCTCTCTCTTCTTACTATAAACCATCTCAGGGTACTGACATGGTTCACAGTGAGGATCTGCTGTCGTTTATTCTCAACATTTTATCTTCTACTCTTTAGAAGATTCACAAGTGATTTGCCTTCCCTTTTCAAGATCACATGAGAGAGAGAGAGAGAGAGAGAGAGAGAGAGAGAGAGAGAGAGAGAGAGAGAGAGAGAGAGAGAGAGAGAGAGAGAGAGAGAGAGAGAGAGAGCACCATGGTAATGCACCATTGTGATAGTACATTTCTCTCTCTCTCTCTCTCTCTCTCTCTCTCTCTCTCTCTCTCTCTCTCTCTCTCTCTCTCTCTCTCTCTCTCTCTTAGCAATAGTCAAGTAATAATTGTACCTTAATAACATAGCTTCCTATAATAACTTGACACAAAACAAGGATATCGGCATTAGCAATGCTGTACGACTGTTTGGGCTGGCTGGTGTGGCATGTGTTGATAAGAGAAAACTTATGTGCCCCCACAATGAAGTTTTATTGTCATTTATGGACACTTTCATGTGTGTAACACTAATCTTTTTAGTAAAAATAATGTACACTAATGTTTTGCATTAAAAGTAACTATCATTATCAACAGCTGCTTCTTCAAACACCTGATATTTACTGAAAGAGATAGTGATGGCAATAGCATGGTTGATGAGATATACACTGCTATGATTAATGGGCATTAGCTGCACACACAATAGAGATACGATCACATCAATGTTATTTCTAAGATATAGGATAAATTATAGAACAGGATACATTATTAACTCCATTTCACAGTTGTTGGTAGTTGGCCCCTTGTCACACACAGCTACTCATATAGTTGGAAATCAAACTAAAACCATTTAATATAGGAATCTTAAAAAAAATAAATAAATAAATAAAAAATATATATATATATATATATATATATATATATATATATATATATATATATATATATATATATATATATATATATATATATATATATATATATATATATATATATATATATCAATTAAACACTATTAATTAAACACGTTAAAGCCTATCCCTTATGCTTTTCATCCATGACATATATGAGTAGCTCCATGGAAGAGTGATCCAAGAGCCATGGGCCACCAAACCCTGATTTCTTGTTCAACCACCCAACCTGGACTTCCCACACCACATGGTGGGAGTTGGATTCATCTCTCTCTCTCTCTAAGTTAACATGGTTGAAATTGCTATACAATACAATGTACTTTTGGCATAAAGGACCTGGTTTGCCCAGGCTTAGTTGACTCCATGAGAGAATAATAATCCAAGTGCAAGCAGTTGTGCCAAGACAGCAACCACCCAATGAGCACATTGGTGGGGATAATGTATTTGTGACATCATGAGCTGTCAGGCAATGGTGTGGAGCATGACTCTGTGACATAGGCAGTGCGCAGCCAATGAGCACGCTGTGGGATCTCCCGTGCTATGCTTACAATTTAAATTCTCCAATGAGCTGTGTTGCCATTACAGTTGGATTACCTCTGTGTTTTCTTGTGATTTATCACAATGTCTATACATGACTCAGGTAGTGATGTTAATAGCTCACAAGCAATCATTGTTAGTTAACATTAGATCACATTACTTGAACTTCTCAAGTGAATGGTTTGGTTTGATTATTAATAACTAAATGATAATTGATTCTAATCATAATTTTATTCATACCATTTGGGAAGCTGAGGCTTCAAGAATCATTTTGGTACATATTTCTCTAAAATTGTATGACTGGTTCTCGAGGTACAGTGGAACCTCGGTTCTCAAACTTAGTTCATTCCTGAATGCTGTTCGAAATCCAAAATGTTAAAAAAACGAAACTATTTTCCCCATAGGAATCAATGTAAAATGGTTTAATCCATTACCAGACACCCATCTACACTTTCTTAGCAGCATAAGGCAGATGCTCCCACAACCATGATGGCTGCTTCACATCTCCAGCTCACAAATCATCTATCCGGAAAGGATGTACTGAATAAACTTAGTGATGCAGAACTCATCAGAAGATACTGTTTAGACCGTGCTGGTATTCTCTTTGTCATTAATCAAGGGGGACACAGAAAGGAGCAACCCACTTATGGCCAAAATGAAGGTGACCATAATACTTTGACATCTTGCTGCTGGGAAGTGCTACTGGAAAAATGCAGTTGTGCAGTAGTTATGGTATTGGTGGTCATCAAGAGATTACTCCTGAGCCCCGAAAACTGTTTGTTTAGATCGAGGCTTTTCAATGGGATTACATCTACCTTATTTCAAGGATCAAATTACTGTCTTAGACTCTGTATTTCTCCTCAAAATATATAAAAACTAAATAACTATTTATAGAAACTACAGATTAGTAATAAAAGGCAGCTTTTGCTATGTCTTCTAATATTTGAAATCAAGTAACTTTGTTCTAGAACTGAATTATGGTACCACAACTGAAGCAATAATAATTTCAAAATTTTCTTAAAAAACAATTTGTTCAAAAAAGGAGGTATTCGATAAATGAGGTTCCACTGTATACCTATCACACAATTTTACCTGAGTGAAGTCTATTGTAATCTTGTTCAAGATTCCTTAATTTCTGCCCCATACATCTTGTGGATATGCCACAAGATGTACTTGGCTGTCCAATAACTTTACTTCTTCTTTCCCTCCTCTATTTCAAGCAGATGGCACCACTGCTATCACATCTACCTATAAAGCTGAACTCTTCGCTCAAACCTTTGCTAAAAACTCTACCTTGGATGATTAAGGGCTTGTTCCTCCCTCTCCTCCACCCTCTGACTGCTTCATGCTATCTAGTAAAATTTTTCACAATGATGTTTTCCATGCCATTGCTGGCCTAAACCCTCAGAAGGCTTATGGACCTGATGGGGTCTCTCCTATTGTTCTCCAAAAATGTGCCTCCGTACTTGCACCTTGCCTAGTCAAACTCTTTCAACTCTGTCAACATCTACCTTTCCTTTTTGCTGGAAGTTTTCCTACATTCAGCCTGTTCCTAAAAAGGGTGACCATTCTAATCCCTCAAACGAACAAATTTCCTGCCTATCTAAAGTTTTTTAATCTATCCTCAACAGGAAGATTCTTAAACATCTATTGCTTCAAACCTTCTATCTGATTGCCATTATGGGTTCTGTCAAGCCACTCTACTGTTAATCTTCTGGCTTTCCTTACTAAGTCTTGGTCATCCTCTTTTAGAGATTTAGGTGAAACTTTTGCTGTTGCCTTAGACATATCAAAAGCTTTTGATAGAGTCTGGCACAAAGCTTTGATTTCCAAACTACCCTCCTATAGCTTCTATCCTTCTCTATGTAACTTCATCTCGTTTCCTTTCTGACCATTCTGTTGCTGCTGTAGTAGATGGTCACGTTCTTCTCCTAAATCTATTAACAGTAGTGTTCCTTAGGATTCTGTCCTGTCACCAACTCTCATCTTATTATTTATCAATGATCTTCTAAACCAAACTTCTTGTCCTATCCACTCCTATTCTGTTGATACCACCTTGCACTTTTCCATGTCTTTTCATAGACGTCCAACCCTTCAGGAAGTAAATAGTTCATGCAGGGAAGCCACAGAATTCCTGACTCCTGATCTCTCTAGAATTTCTGATTGGGGCAGAGCAAACTTGGTATTGTTCAATGCCTCAAAAACTCAATTCCTTCATCTATCAACTCGACACAACCTTCCAGACAACTATCTCCACTTCTTCAATGATACTTAACTGTCCCCTTTTTTTACACTGAACATCCTCAGTTTGTCCTTTTCTTATAATCTAAACTGGAAAGTTCACATTTAATCTCTAGCTAAAAGAGCTTCTATGAAGTTAGCTGTTCTGAAATGTCTCCGCCAGTTTTTCTCATCCCCCCCAGTTGCTAACTCTGTACAAGAGCCTTATTCGTCCATGTATGGAGTATGCTTCACATGTCTGGGGGGGTCCACTCATAACACTCTTTTTAGACAGGGTGGAATCAAAAGCTTTTCATCTTATCAACTCCTCTCCTCTAACTGACTATCTTCAGCTTCTTTCTCATTGCCATAATGTTACATCTCAAGCTATCTTCTACTGGTATTTTCATGCTAACTGCTATTCTGATCTTGCTAACTGCATGCCTCCCCTCCTCCCATGGCCTCCCTGCACAAGACTTTCTTCTTTCTCTCACCCCTATTCTGTCCACCTCTCTAATGCAAGAGTTAGCCAGTATTCTCAATCTTTCATCCCTTTCTCTAGTAAACTCTGAAACTCCCTGCCTGCTTCTGTATTTACACCTTCCTATGACTTGAACTCCTTCAAGAGGGAGGTTTCAAGACACTTATCCTCCTATTTTTGACTACTACTTTAAACCCTATTCTGTGACCGCCATCTCAGTGTTTTTTTATTTTTTTCTAATTAGACTTTTATTGCCCTTGGCTGGTGTCCCTCCTACATAAAAAAATAAATAAATAAAATCCCAGCCAGCCTGAACCACAGCTAAGTTATCAGCTATTTATAAAGATATTTAGTGATGCTTGGGTGAGTTTTAAGGTCAAATAGTTCCCACAAGTGGTATGCATAACTCTTTTTTAATCATGGTGGCAGCTATCGACTTTAAGAACCATTAGTATTAGCAGTATACTAGTATCATGATACAGTGGTATTTCCTATATAATAAAATCTTAACTAAAAACATATCATAAGACATGTCTTAACTAATCCAAAACATATACAGGTATGCCAACAAAAGGTAGAAGGTTTTTATACTTACACCAGCTAGTTTCACCATACCAAAGCAGACATCCCCTGGAAAAAGGTTTAGGGTAATGCATTCATTGATGGCAAAGTTCTCTACATCCTCCAGAGTGGCGCCAGCAGATATCCACAAGCTCAGTGCTCCCAGTGCAGAGCGGCATTCCAAACAACTTAAGCTCCTTGGTAAAAGAAGAATATTGGTATTGTTAGTTTCAGAAATTGCATTCAAATAAAAGGTTTTCACAAGTAAAAAAATTTCTGTACCCTAACCTTGGAATGAAAAGCATAGTGCTGACAACTTCAAGAATATTGAACAAAATGTAAATTAGTGTTGTTAATCTTGACACTGGTTTTCGTCTCAAGACTAGTTTGATGAGATCTTGGTCTCAAAGCTTCCAGGTTCAGAGTTTTGCTCCAGACTTTTGGCATTCACACATTACTTTTTGCCTTTTTCTCATCACTATATGGGTAGCACGATTTTTTGTAAATACAATTCAACTGACAGATATTTGTCAAAATGTAACAAGTAATAAATAATACCGTTTGAATATACTTTGCCTATTTGACTTCTTTACTTTCTATTTTACAACAGTTAACCTAACATATATAAAGGGCATTAACTGCATGGACAAAAACTGAGTAAATAATAATTTGGTTAAAATTTTGAATTGATAGTTAAAACCAGTTCTTTATAAACATAACAAAATATAGGCATCCAAAAGAGATAGGCTTGTCATGAGGCCAATTTTCCCATTTTGGAATTTTTCAACAAATACAGGAAAAGAAAGAATCGGCAGCATATATGTACTTCATTCATTCATTTTCCTTCCTTACAAAAAAAATCCTGCTGAAACCCATGGAACTAGACAATACAACTTACACTGTAGTGACCAAAGGCATTCAGAAGGTAGATTTAGAAAAATTTTCATGTTCCTGGGCTTGGTCTTAAGTCTCAGAGGGTTGGGTCTTGGTCTCAGTTTTGCTTTCAGGAAGTCTAGACTCGACTGTATTGACTAGAACACAAACAGAAAATCTTCCACATGCCAGTGCACATACAAGATGCAATAAAAAAAAAACAAATAAATAAATAAACAAATAAATAAATAAATAAAAACTCAGACTCTAATGCACAAGAACAAAACAGGTCACTGTCCTGCAGGCAGCAGAAGCACACATAATATTCATATGTTAGTATGGCACATGGCATTATAATGTCATCATTACAATAAGATAATTATAACACTTATTTTGTTATAACATTTACATGCTAACTAGTGATTTCAATAAGAACTTCAACTTAGGCAAATAGAAAGTAAATTCTGCGAAAGTGCACTCAGCATAAATTACGCGAACTGCAGCAAGACACGATGAAAACTGGATCCTCCATCAAGAATTAAGTATTCATGTTTGGAACTAGTATTTGAATAAATTTCTTATTCTCACCTTTTCACCTGGTGCCTGGTAGTTCAAAGCCCGTCAGCTACCAATGCTCTCCCCACAGTCTCTCCAGCTTTTTCTGTCAATTTGGAGTTCCATCTCTCCACAGTGACCATCCACTTTCCTCTCCTCTCTATTGCTTCCTTGACACCTTCTATCCACCTTTTCCTGTGTCTTCTCACAGCCCTTCATCCTTGTAGTGCCCATGCCAGTGGGCTTTTCCTCCTTTTTCCGTGGTAGCTTTTCCTCCTCCATTCTCTTAACATGTTCCTACCATCATGGTATATTTTTTTTCCATTGCCTCAATGATGGCTATTATTCCCGGCTCCCTATGTCACATTCTTTATCCAGTCTCTTCTAGTTACTTCTTAATGTTTTCATCTGAGCTGCTTGTATTTTTTACAATGTTTTTTTGTGTCAGTCTTCAAATCTCTGACTCATTCGATAATATTGATTGAAAAATGGTAGTATAAATTATCATGAGTCTTGGAGAATATGGTTATCTTTTAAAATAGGGTTTACATATTTAATTATTTTATAATCTGTTTATTTTTTGTATTTGGTTCCATACTAAGGTACTGAACATTCTGCATTTTTTTTAATCTGTTTTTCTCCTATTCTTATATCTAATTCATCATTTTCTCTACTTAGTTCCATCACTTCAGTTTTCTTAGAATTCATTTTCATCCCATTTCCATTAATTTTGTTCCATTGTTGAGATATCCCCTGCAGACCTTTTCAGAATCACAAATAACTGCTGCATCCTCTGCATATACCAATCACTTCATCATTGATTCTTCCCATTTCCCTGACACAATGGTGCATGGGCACTATGAACAAATGTGGAGAGATATAAGTATATATCCTTTTCTAGCTCATTTTCATTTTTAGCTATTCTGTCATCATCTTTAAGTTTAACTCTGTTTTCACATTCATTATAAATGCTCTCTATTATTTTCTTAATTTTGGAGTTATCTTGCATTCTTCACAGTTTAGTACAGGACACAATCTTTCATGTGGCACTATGTCAAATGTTTTTCCATATCTATGATTACATCTTTTGTTTTATCCCATTCCCAACTCTATTCCATTATTATTTTTTAGTGTTAACACCAAATTTATTATTATACTTCCACTAGGTCAAAATCCACATTGCCATTTTTCTGATTTATCTTCAACTTTCGCAGTTAGACTTTTTTCCATGATCCTTTCACAAACTTTACCTGCATGTGACATGAATGATATTCCTTCTTATAAATGAGAGAAATAATGCCCTCCCTAAATCTTGATGTATTTTACCTTTATTCCAGCTTTCGCTTGAAATTTCTTTTAACTAGCATATTCCAATGTCTGGAGCACCTTGATTACCTCCATTGGTAATTCATCCTCTCCTGGTGGTTTGCCATCTTTCATTCTCTTAATGGCACATCTCACTTCTCCAACACTTATATCCTCTTCATGTTCTTCAATGTACTGTTCTTGTATCTTCTGAACATTTTCATAGTCCACAACTTCCTCTGCTTTAAACATTTTCTCCATCCCAGTGATATGTCTTCTCTTGTTTAGTAAATTTATTCTCGTTCATCTTTCATGACACAATTTCAGAATGTTCTTTTCTGTAATTTCTTGCCAGGGAACATATTAACTTTCTTGTGCTTTCCATGTCTCTTCTCAAATCCTCTCCAATGCATTGGCAAACTTCAGTCTTTGCAGTTCATTCTTTATTTTATGCCTGATTCTTTTCTCTATATACTCTAATCTGTCTTCTCGTGCTCATGTTTTCATCCACTTCTGGAAAACTTTCATCTTTGCCTCTACTGCCTGCTCCACTTTCAGTGTCCACCATGCTGTGCTTTTTTTTTCATTGATAGCCCCAAGCTTGCCACTGCTGCTGCTGCTGCCACCCCCAGTAATAGTAATGAGTGTGCAGCCACTGTCACTGACACTCTCACCATACCCAACACCCATGGTGATGTCAGTTTAGAGATTGATCTGTGCTTGTCTGCTTGACAAACCTCTGCTTGGCAATTCTCTCACAACCTGCAGCAGTGAGGGTGCCCTGCCTACACCATAAGAAAACTATTGTTTTATCATTTGTATTAAGCGACGAAGGCAATAGCTTTCCATCCAGATAACATAGTAAGTGTGAACACAAACTGAGATATGAAGTGATATCAACAGTGAGCATTCATTGGCTGTGTGTAAACACAGAACCATCTGTTTCATCAGCTGGAGGCACAATACATCTCTCCATTACTACATAATTGGTAAAGATTTGTCTTAATTACTGGCCTTAATAAGTAAATATTCAATCTCTGAAGACAAAATTTGCTACAGCTCCTTTATATCATGTTTGGATTCCAGGATCTTCATCCTAAGAAATTTTACCCATGTGTCTAGGACAAACCCAAATCTTTTCTCTAAATATTTAATAAAGAAAACTCAATCCACACACGAGGATATGCGGTAAACCTGCTCATTCATTCATTATGTCCTCTCCATTGGGTTCTTCCAATCATAATCTCATATCTGTCTTATCATTCCAATTCCTCCTCAGAATCCTCTGAAGCAGAGATGCCTCTAGCAATTTGCCTCCCCTAATTTGGAGGGATCTGAGGAGATATTATTTTGATCTCTATGGAATGTCTATTGCTTCCTTGTTAAGGCCCTGCCCACCTGTGTGTGTTGAACAATTAAGAGAGGTGAAAAGTGATTGTTTCCAGCAGATATGTACATCCATTGCTCTTGATCTACAACTTCTCAACCTTGGTTCTCATGCTGTACATGACGGAAAAGCAGCCCATAAATGGTACCTAAGCCTTCCATCTCCTGAAACTATTGCATTTTACATCTCTGCCTGAACTCATGACAAAGCTGTTCTGTAGCCAACCAAAAACTCTTCTATCAGTAGAAAACATCCAAACCTTTCCAGATCTAACTCCCCCTGTGACTTCTAACACCTAACAAAAATATCTCAACAACTTTTCATCTTTCATTCCTATATTCCATATTGACGGCACCATTGCCATCTCATTTATCTCTTCAATTGGACTATTTTCTCAGGGCTTAGCTAAAAATTCAACTCTGGATGATTCAGGACTTTTTTTCTCCCTCTCTACCACCCTCTGAATATTTCATGCCTTTTATTATGACTTCCTAATATTTTCCATGCCCTCATTAGCTTTAACTCTCAGAGGGTTTACTTTTCCCTACAACTGTGTCTCTGTGCTTACATCTTGCCTGGTCAAACTTTCTCGACTATATCAATATTACCATTTTTTTTTTTTTTGTAACATGCACATTTGATCATTTACTTTTATCCTAATACTGTTATTATCCTTAATACCATTTTTTTTTTAATTAGATAATATTACTATATAAAAAACTGAGCCTTTTGAAAGAAACAACAAGGCAGATTTTTTTATACTTGATGTAGTATTTCCAAAAAGTTTCATCAAAATCATAAAGGAAATAAAAGCAGGAATTAATTTTATATTGATTCTGAGAAAACACATTTAAAGTTTTGGTACAATACTGCCAATGCCACTTTCATGTGGATTTCATGGGATCAGTAATCACATTTCAACATGCATATAAAAGGATGTGGCACACTGTCCCCTCGTATTATTACTAATCCCTCAAAGTTAAGGGTGTCGGGGTGCACCATGTCCCTTGTTGTAGAAAGGTTCCATCAAAACTTCCCAGGTGCATAGAATTCAGTTTTTGTAAATTTTTGTCTTCCTGTTCTTTTCAATGTTTTCTTCGTATAATTCTTTTCTTACATTTCTAATCCTTTTTTGATGTTATTTGTTCCAAGCATTTCTGTGAGCAGGTTGCACTTCTCATATCCAAAAATGTGTTTCAAGGTCTCTAGTGGTGTGGAGCAATAGTTACAGTTACAACACATGTAACAAAGATTGTACGTTGTGCAAACCACCTGAGGCTGTAGGCAGCTTAGTGAAAGACAAGTGGCTGTTAAATAGATGCCTCATTTCTACTGTTTCTCATTGCCCCATCATCAGCTGAAGCTTCATCCACACATTCTCGACATCAGCACACTTGTGGCACAGCTCAGAAACGCCCTGGGAAGTGAAGATAAGGAACAGGCAAGGAGCAGAGCGATGCACTTCTTCCCTCCAGTGTATTTTTCCAGTCACTAAGCAAAGCATTAATGAGTCAGCATCACTCCCTTCCTCAGTCATCCACACAAAGCAGATGAGATGCCAGATTCATTAGAATGTATTTATATGTAATTATTTTAAATTATCCACTGATGAAAAAAATAAAATAAAAATGGACAGTTGTCCATGTGCCGCAGTCAGCAAACCATGCCCACACAGTGGCCATTCAAATTCCCTTACTCCAGGCATCTAAATTTATGTCAATTCAATATCCAAAGAATAGGATGTCTCCACAGACCATATAATTCAATATCACATTTTCCAAAATTATCTTACATTTTCATGGTAGACTCTCCCTTAAGTCTCTAAGTGTGTTCACTCAATGTTCTATTCATTCATACATCAACAACACCACTCTACACTTTTCCAAGTCTTTTCCTAGACGTCCAAGCCTTTGTGAATTGAAAAATTAATGCAGGGAAACCACTGAGTGCATGACTTCTTATTTTCTAAAATTTATCATTGGGGCGGAGCAAACTTAGGGTCATTCAATGCCTCAAAAATCCAATTCTTCCATCAATTAATTTGACTCAACCTTCCACATAACTATCCCCTATTCTTCAATGACACTCAACTGTCTCCCTCTACTACACTGAATATCCTGTCTGCCCTTTACTGTTAAACTGAATTGCATCTCTTGCTAAAACAGCTTCCATGAAGTTAAGTGTTCTGACATCCAGTTTTTCTCACCCTTCTATCAATTAATTCTGTACAGAGGACTTATCCACCCATGTATGGAGTACACTTCCCATACATGGGGATTCCATTCACATAGCATCCTCAAACAGGGTGAATCAAAAGAATTTCACACCAACCCCTCTTCTCTAATTGAGTGTTCAGCCTCTCTCTCTTCATTGCCAGGTTGTAACTGTTGCTATCTTCTATCATTATTTCCACACTAACTATTCTTCTGATCTTGTTAACTACATACTCCTCTCCCTTCTCCATCTTTGCTGCAGAATTTTCTATTTTCTCTCATCCCTATTCAATCCATCACCCTAATGCAAGGACTAACTAATATTCTTGATCTTTCATCCCTAGCAAACTCTGGAATTCCTTGCCTGTTTCTGTATTTCATCCAGTCCATGACCTAAGAGGAAGGTTTCAAAACACTTCTCCATTGACTATGGATACACTTTTGTTCTGTTCTCTTTAAGAACTACCATCTTCAGTGGGTCTTTTTTCTCTTCCTTTCCCTTCACCAGGGTTCCTCTTACATAAAAATAAAAAAATGCAATACACAACTCTTCAACAGTGGGATCTGCAATAGCTATAGTTTAGATAACATATAAATCGAGTAATGAACTGAATCTCTAAGAAAATCACTAACCAAATAGCAAACAAAATTTCCAATAGCAAACCACCCCTTCTGGCCCCACAAACATCCACATCACCCATGCACCCCCCTCCTGGCCCCATGAACATCCACACAACCCATGCACTCCCCTCCTGGCCCCATAAACATCTACACTCCCCAATGCAACTCCATCATGACCCCATAAATATGCACCTCTTGGCCCAATGAACATCCACACCACTCATGAACATCCCTCCTAGCCCTATGAGAATCCACATCACCCATTCACCTACACCAGTGCCACTAACCATGAACTAATTTCATAACATACAACTGACATGCCATTGATAAACTCTGTTCCACATTCCTTGCAACTTTCAGTGTTTTGTACAAAGCAATTTTTGTATATCTCACCATCTTCCACCATAGCCATGGATCGCCAGAAGACTGAGACGAGGAATGGGCAATAATTTCCTTTACATTTTATGGTACTTTATTATATTTTTATCTTTTTTATGATCCTTTGAGCAAATAATTTTGTTCCTATATACTCTTTGTTTCAAATAGCAAATGAATCACACCACAGACCAGTAACTGATACAAATTAAATTAAGGGTAAACTGCATCCACTTTCACTGGCTCACAGTCCATTGAAAACACACTTTTTAACCCACATCAATATAACTGTTGCTTTCCATCAGTGCTTCATACTCTTAAAAGTACACTGCTCCCTTGCTATACAATTGTGTTATGTTCTGAAAATGAGTGTATGGCAAGTCCATTATAAGATGAGCTCACTGGGAATACATTCTTGGACCCAACCCTGGATCCCTGGATTTTCTGACCATCATTTCACAAAAGCACACACACACACACACACACACACACACACACACACACAAATACAAATCTATATTTCAAGTTAGCTGTTCCACTGGCACTGACACATGACAATCATTTTCTACTAGATTATAAACTAAAATTTACCCATCTTATATATAACAAAATATGTTCCTCACTAATTACAAAGTGTAAAAGCAAAATGTCATAAAGTATAGGCCAGGAGCAGTGTACATAACTCAAGGAATGTTTCAAGCATGGTATGGGGAACTAGGTGTCTGCTTTAAAGAGGACAGTGGCAAAACCTAAATCAGTGCCGGTTATAAATTTAGTCTCAGAACTTGCATTTTATAAATACACACTTATAACATATACTACTTCAATAGTTGCTACATCTCATTACAATTTAAACAGCTCTGAACTATTTGACTGCATCTTGCAGATATATCATATGCTTAAATGTCATGTATATCTGATTGCTAGTGGGTTATAATACAGCAAGGACTTACACTGCTGCCCTCAGATCCCTTGGTAAGAAGACACGGAGGATAGTTTCCCGATGTACTGCTAACAGCTCCCTTCCCAAGGGCACCACAGGTGTGGCCACAGCCAAGTTCAGCCACAAACCTTGGTGCAAGAAAATAAAAAAAAAAACATAATCATCTCTTTTAGTAATACAAAGAACTTTTCAGTAACGAAATTTGAAAACTATATAAATAAAAAATTTGAAGCAATATTAATCTGGTACCCATCAGTTATGGAAATAAGCTTGGTATTAGACTACATAGTGACAACACTTACTTTTCCTACATTATATATATATATATATATATATATATATATATATATATATATATATATATATATATATATATATATATATATATATATATATATATATATATATATATATATATATATATATATATATATACATACATACATACATACAAACATACATACATACATACATATATATATATATATATATATATATATATATATATATATATATATATATATATATATATATATATATATATATATATATATACATGAATATGTATGTAATCCATTTCTCTTGAACCAGGTTCCTTTAAATAAAAAAAAAAAAAAAAGCTTCTGTGTGGATGCTATTTGATGTGTGTGGCTGCTAGAGCGAGAGTGAGATGGCACAGCATTGAGGTACATCACCCACACACACATACTTTGTTTACCTGCAGCAGCCTCATTCATAAGAAGAGGAATGAACTGATAACAAGGATAAGGGAAGAAATAAAAACCAAAGGAAACAAGTGGATAAATTACAAAGACAGTAAATAAAAAAAATAAATAAAAAAAAAAGATCAAATTATTGGTGATCATTTTTTTGTCAACAGTAATACTGAAAAAAATAAAGAAATACTGCAGTTTTTTTTTTTTTTTTAAAGAAAAAGAAGAAAAAGTATTAGGAGAATTAGGCAACATTTGAGAGAAAAAAGAGAGCAGATAATACTGGAAAAAGAAACTATAAACAAGACTGTTGTTGCAAAGCCTAAACCTCATGACCTTCAACTAAACAAGGTGCAAGGGGAGGCTCTACTCATACAGGATGTTAACAAATGTTAGGGTGGCATTTCATTACATGGATATGACTATGATGAAAACAATTATAGCCACTACGCTATGTCCCAGGCTGGAATATGCAGCAGTGATATGGTCTCCACATACGAAGAAAGATATAAAGAAGTTGGAAAGAATTCAGACAGTAGCTACAAGGATGGTACCAGAGCTGAAAGACCTAACATACGAGGAGAGGTTGAAGGAAATGGGACTGCTAATTTTGCAAGTTAGAAGAGAAAGAGGAGATCTAAAAATTATGTATAAAATAGTTAACAAGCAGGACCTGGTGTAGCTGAAAGATGAAGCTGGATGGATGAGAGGGCACTCAAAGAAGATCAGGAAGAGTCAGTGTTTGAGGAACATCAAGAAGTACAGTTTTCCACATAGAACTGTGGATATTTGGAATGGCCTAAATGAAGAGATCGTTACAGCAGCAAACATGCATAAATTTAAGGAAATGCAGGATAAATAAATAAATAAATATAACATATATATACATATATATATATATATATATATATATATATATATATATATATATATATATATATATATATATATATATATATATATATGGAGACAGGACACTATGAGCCCTGCTCGAACCCTGTATTATACAACTAGGTAAATACAGAAAGCCACAGAGAGGTCCGTAACATGGAGTATGGTAACTCTAACACAGGAGAAAGGAGCAGGCTACTTTTGCCCTCATCACCCCTGCCATCTGCAGTGATGACAATTTACCAACTGACCTGTCCTTGTTGACTTGGCAACTGTGCAATTCCCTCTCACAGGCTGAAGCAATGAGGTCAACTCTGCTTACACCATTAGAAAACTCTTTATCAATTGCATTTAGTGATGAAGACCATAGCTTTGCACTCATGTAAAATAGTGAGTGTGTGAACACCAACTGGGGAAAATATGAAGACTGCATGGGCATGGGTGCTATGAACAGTGAGCATTCATCAGTTGTGTGTGTAAATAATGGTTCTGCATAGTTGTTTCTGTATTGTATCAGCAATCTAAGATCAGGAGTAGCATTCACTGATGTCCAGAAATATCCAAAGTTAACAAGGAAGTGATTTAGTCAGGGATATAAAATATCCCTGAGGTGATATGAGATAGTGTGAACAGAGGGTGTTCACCAGCTGTGTATCTAAACAATGGCTCACCATATTTATTTAAAGACTGTTACTGTACAGTATCAGTTATTTATTAACCTCTTTACAAACAACTATGTATTTGTTACCTTCAGCTATATACATGAAAAATTGGTGTTGTAGGTAGTCTGGAATCAATTTATTTGAATTTTTGAAAGCCTTGTCTGAGCCAGATAAAAAACATACTTATTTTCTGCCATTGCTTTCATTAATACTTCAATGTGAATTATGTGTAACACTGGCTGTTAGTGGAGTCTTCCCAATGCATTAGCACTAATCTGGCAGTACACACACACACACACACACACACACACACACACACACACACACACACACACACACACACACACACACACTTCATATGTATGTATTTGCTTTGATGCAGAAGCCACAAAAAGCAGCAGTTCAAAGCTACTTTTCAAGGAAAAAAAGATAGATCCCATGAGATTCTGTTACTCTTTTTTTTCCTCCATACAGTCCAATGAATGCAATTTATCTTTCTCTTTAGTGGTACAGTATTTCCATTCCACCATTCATTTTCCCTATGAAAATCTAGTCTTTAGCATCTTCTTAAGCATTATATTTGATAGAGAAGTGAATTGAAAACAAGTGAAGGAAGCATGAGGTTTCTTGCACAGTTCTTGATGATTCAACAGGGTGCCATGGCCAATGACCAGGTAGTTCATGAGCAACTACACTGCCATGTGGGGCTCAAAACAGATTCAAAAGTTGAATATTCAACTGCCATCAAAGATACGGATGGGGTTGCACATGAGTGTGACAGTCAAATTAATCTTTCACTCAGTTCTCCTTTCATTTCATAAAATTCTAATACCTTGACTTATTCATAGTTAATAAAGTGTGCCAGATATTGGACATCTTACTGTACAGAATTATCATGTCTTTATAAACACTAATTTTGTGTTGATTGGACTCCATCTACACTTTTAACCATTCTAACATAAGCATAATACATTCTCATGCCTGCAGCAGAAGAGCAATCATTCTACCAGTCATCAAATTTTCACATGCTTTTAGAAATGCTTGAAAATCTGAATATTTGTTCTAATAACTTATGTACCACTTTCATCAATAATACTTTACATTCTAATTTTCTTTTTTTTATTCATAATATAAAGTCCAGTAACCGTTAGCGTGCAGTATCAAATTATGCCTAACACTGGGGTCAGTTTACTTCCAAGTCATACTCTAACATGGGGAACTTAAAGCCTAGCGTGATGATGCAATGCAACAAGCCGCAGAGAAGTCCATAACACAGAGTAGAGTAACACTTATGTCAGAGGAGTAAACATGTCACCACTGCCATGAATTGCAATTAACATGGGAGAACAGTGGAACCAAATCCCTGCATTGGTGGCAAACTGATTGTACTCTAGATTTTTGCTTTTTATGATGATTTTTTTCTCAACGTGGTAGGCCTCCGCACTTTAAGGCTTAACTTATTCCACCACCATCATGCAAGACATGTCCTTACCATCACTTCTTCATTCTTGAAACCAATGCATCATTACTCCATCATGATCTGTACTTGTTTCATCTTTCATTGTTTTTCATGTGCACGTCTCTTTCTTTGAATTAATGTCAGCAGAGAAGTGCTTCAACTTTCCCCACTGCTTCTTTAAATCATACACTGCTGATGATTCTTTGACATAAGCTTCACACAAGTGATGAACAGAAACACCACAGTCCAGATTTTGCAACACTTCCACATTTCTTTCATTCTTTCATTGTTACTGTGTTATGTTAGTGTTTTGTACTATGATTTTCACTTTCTTCTTCTTATGAAGTCATAGCTGACATAGAATAAGGGACACAAATAAAAAATCAGAGAAAAAAATATCTGCTTAGTACCAGGTACACACACAATGTCAGACACACACACACACACACACACATTGCAGCAGTTTTTAAATGAACTGGTGGTGTGGTGTGGTATAACTCCCAGTGCCAGAATTGCTCCTGGGTTTACTTGCTCCATTTTTATCCTAAAATATTCTAGACAGAGCAATAGGAATTTTTCAATATGATTGCATAAATATATTAAACATATAAATATAAAACTTGGTGGTAAGATTTTTGCACTCATGTATGGAGTATGTTTTGGTGCTCTGTTATCACTCATTACTCTAGTTTTCTTGCTTAATTTCTATCCCAACATTCCATAGACAATAGTTATATTAATTTGTCAATACTAGCTCAATACACATGATACCAAAAATATATAAAATACCTGTTAAACATTTTGATATTCTGGTCTCATTATAGTGTGCACAACAGCAGTACATAGTGTATTTACCTAGTTGTGGTTTACAGGAGGGGAGTAATCTCATAGTATCTCGTCTCCATATCTATCCAGTTTGGTCTTAAAAGCATGGATAGTTACGGCATTGACAACATCTTCATGAGTTCGTTCCATTTGTTCACACTTCTGTGAGGAAAACTATACTTCTTGATGTCTCTTCTACAGTTAACTTTCTTCAACTTCTTACTGTGTCCCCTTGTACTCTGTGTATCTAAATTTATAAAACATTCTTTGTCCACATTTTCCATACCATTTATCATTCTATGGATGTTTATTAAATCCCCACTCTCTCTCTCTTCTATTTTCAAGGGTAGGAATTTCAAACATTCTTAATCTCTCTTCACTGATCGACTTCTTCAACTCTGGAACCATCTTAGTGACTGCTCTTTGTACTCTTTCCAATTTTATAATATTCCTCCACACCACTGTCGCATATTCCAATCTTGGTCTTATTGTGGAAATCAACAACTTTTCTATTATTACTTTATCTAAATATGAGAATGCCATTCTTATTCCTTTTAACAAATTCATCGTCTCTCCAGTAATTTTATCAATGCGTCTGTCTGGAGTCAAATTTTCAGTAATTGTTACTCCCAAATCCACTTCCTCTTTTGATTTCTGTAACTTCACACCATCCATCTCATAATGATAATGTATTCTTTTCTTACTATTACCAAACTCCATTACTTTACATTTACTTAAATTGAATTCCATTTGCCAAGATTTACTCTATTTATCTTATCTAAATCATCTTGCAGTACCATACAGTCATTTACATTTTCTACCCTTCTCATCAGCTTAGCATCATCTGCAAATAAGTTCATATAACTATCTATTTCTTCATTTGTCATTCACATATATTACAAACATTATCGGTCCCAACACTGACCCCTGTTACTTTCAGCCAAGATGAATTCTGGTCTTGTATTACTGTTCTCATCTCTATCATCCAGATAACCCTACATTCACTCCAGCAGTCTTCCTCCATTTTTTTTATCTTCCATAGCAATCTTCAGTGTGGTATTTTGTCAAATGCTTTCTTCAAGTCTAAGTAGAAACCATCCACCCATCCGTCTTTCTCCTACACAATATCAATTATCCTTGAATAAAAGGACAATAAGCTCATGGAGCATGATCTTCCCCTCCTAAATCCAAATTGACAATTTACCAAAACTTTATCTCTTTCCAAGTGTTCCATCCATCTTTCCTTTATTGTTCTTTCACATAGTTTTCCTTCAACACTAGTCAAGGACACAGGTCTTTAATTTAGTGGGTTTTCCTTATTTCCTCCTTTGAATGTTGGTGTAATATTTACTCTTCTTCCAATCTTTTGGTATTCTTCCCTGTGATAGTGATGTCACCACTAGATTGAATTTTATCAGCCAGTTGCTCTCTACATTCCTTCAATATCCAGTTTGATACTCCTTCTGGACCAGTTGCTTTATTTACATGAAGTTCTTCCATCATCTTAAGTATTTCCTCATAACTGACTGGGACTGTACTTAGTATATTCCTCACCACCTTATCCCTTCCAGCATCAAACTCCCCTTCCACAGTAAATACCGATCTGAAACTATTCTTCATAACATCCGCCATGTCCTGTGCATCCTCATAGATATTTCCTTCAACTTTCAATCTTGATACACCTTCCTTCTTCTTCATCTTCCCATTAATATGTCTAAAAGAACAGTTTGGGTTAATTTATACACTTATCTATTATATCTCTTTTATAGTTTCTTCTCTCCATTCTTATTATCTCAACGTACTTATTTCTAGCATCAATATATTCCTCCCATCTGCACTCAGTTTTCCTCTTCTTCCATCTATTCCAAGCATTTGGCTTACAATTTCTAGCCTCTTTGCATTTTGTATTGAACCATTCTTTATCCTTTCTACATCTTGCTCCTCCTCTAGGTACAAATTTTTCCCCAGCAGAATTATATATCCTTATAAATTCATCCCATTTTTCCAGAACATCTTCTGCATCTTCAAAGTCTTTCCAGTTCATGGCAACAAAGTATTTTCTTGATTTTTCAAAGTCAGCTTTACTATATTTAAATCTTTTCACCTTATAATTTTCATCAATGATTACATTTTAATTTTCCAATTTAAATTCCATCAACACATGATCACTTTTACCTAGAGGGCTATCATAGTGTATAGTTTCAATAATTTCCATGTCCTTGGTAAACACTAAATCAAGTCTTGATGGTTTATCTCTTCCACTAAATCTGGTATCACAATCAACCCTATGAGTCATTAAGTTTTCCACCATCCAGTTTAAGTATATTAGTCTATGAGTTCTCACTTCTAGTAGCTGTCAATGTCTCCCAGTTTATCTCCTTACAACTAAAATCACCAACAATAACTATATCACTACTTTCCAAGACCTTTTAGCACATCTACCAACATCTCTTCATGCTCTTTTTTTATGCCAAGCATTGGTGATAGGTGGCACGTACACTCCTACATAATTCATTATCCTTCCATTTCCACTTTTAATCATCATTTGTAGAATTTCAGACATCCTCACTTTTTATTATCCTCTCCACTTTAACACACTTTTTAGTCAGAATGATCACTCCCCCTCCTCTCTTGTCATTTCTATTTATCATCCATATATATTTATCATCACCAATGTCAGGGGTTCCCCATTCATTTTTCCATTTTGAGTGCTATGATTGTAGTGTCATCTATGGCCATGTGCAGTGAACTAATCACAGAGCCAGGACACATACAAAAGACAGAAAATGTAGCCAGCTGAAATTATGCTGCATAAATGATGCTGGAGTATCAATGGTCAACCTGTATAATTTTTTTCATTGCATACAATTGTTTTCATATATTATGCACAGAACTCTATATCAGCTTTTCTTCCTCTAAGCTGCATACAGTTGTAGTGACAATAAGTCACGGCTTATCAAATTCTTATCAAACTCTGATCAAATTCATGGTGATCATTAGATGATCCATTATGAACTTAATAAGTACCAGATTTATATGATTACCCTCAGTGCCCTCCCAGAATTTGTCCCTGACAACAGCCTCTCATGGCTAGTTTATCCCACATTTAGATAAATTTATCACTTATTCTATTTACATAAGTCTTAAGCTAAATTAATAAAACCTGAATATTCATACCTGTGGTTATCAGCAGAATCCTACAAATAGTTGATGGTGTCATGATGAATCTTTCCTATCCAGTTTCTGCTATGAAATCCTATAAAATACACCATCATATATATATATATATATATATCTTGAACTCAGCATTCACTGATGGGAAGGAACATCTGGCACCATATGCTACATTCCCAGACTGTGTGTGAGTGTACATATGTGTGTCGGGGGTGTGGAAAGGTGGGGGTGGGTAGATCTGTGGTTAGAGAGTGGGGTGGATATAATTACCACTTAGCACATCAAAGTGTCCATAATAGTATGTTGAAATATGCAATTAAATCTATTAAAATTCCCCAAGTGTTCTGTCCAAGTCCATCTCATATAATTTCACCTTAATTAAGAAAAAAAAATAAATTTACTATATCTATGTTACTTAGTTTCTTCCTGCAAGACATTCCATATCCCATATTTTGTCATCACTAGTGTTTTTTTTCATTTAAAAATAAATAAATAAATAAAAAGGAGCTATAGTAATTACTCACTGAGTTGCTAAATATTGAAACATTTCTCAATCGACACTTGTTTCTACCAAATTAACTCAGAACTCTGGACATCCATGAGACTTTACTTTTAGAGTTAGAAATTTGAAGAGTAACATAGGTAACATCAAGAAAATTATGGATCTTAATGTGTATATAGGCAAAACTGGTGATAGCTTAAGAGAATGTTAAATGTGTAATTCATTCTTCTGGGAGTAGAGAAGTTTAAAAGACCTTTATAACAATGCATTGATATATTGAGCCGAACTGTGCAAAAAAACAAGTTTTAAGAAATAGGTGATTTCAAATCATGGCAAGGAGTGTAGAATTTTATATAACTATTGTGTGGACAGTTAATAGTAACAAGTTGAGTCAGGATCCATCTCCTAGCCATTGATGGAGCTGCTTGGTCCTTATGGATGCATCTAATTATATACATTCTAAACCTTGATGAACAGTACAAGAGCACAGGAATAACTGAGGTGGTTGTGTGGGGTCTCTACAGTTGGTGGTAATGCGACCAATGATAACAGTAACCACAAAGCATCACATAGCAAGCCAAGGGGTACTAAAAAAAAGGCAACTGTATGAGTGAAATGTCATATAGCATGAGTAAGGTGTGTGTGTGTGTGTGTGTGTGTGTGTGTGTGTGTGTGTGTGTGTGTGTGTGTGTGTGTGTGTGTGTGTGTGTGTGTGTGTGTGTGTGTGTGTGTGTATATATATATATATATATATATATATATATATATATATATATATATATATATATATATATATATATATATATATATATATATATATATATATATATATATACTATTAATTTGACTTTCTGAACTCTCTATACAGAGAATTGGCACTTCACATGATTCATCTTATTTAAACTTTTTATGTGCAATGACATATTGCACAAACTAGGGACATGAAAAATTGAAATATAATTCATCCTTATTGTACCTTTAACACTTGAGTCTTTACAGCTGTGCTGCATCAATCATTTCCTTTATGCAAAGACAAGGAACATCTGTGGATGAGTCTCCCTGCACAAGATGACACAGTTCATACAGCAGTCTATGTCACAGTCCAATATTTCTGGTGGATGAGCCTGATAATTTTTGTAGTTTCTGAAAATGTTAAATTCCAATAAGTTATATTAGAATACATGAAATTCTCTAGAGATTCAGCCTTATTCATAAGTACTTTTCAAATATGCCAGTTTATATTCAACATCTATGTAACTACTGATGTTTTTCACATAATTACATTAGTCAGGTAAAAGTTTATTACTTTTCAACAGATTTTATGTATGAGTTGTTATATATCTTATCTCTCTAATCTGGCAGCAAGTCTTGGTGACCTTTGAATGGGTAAGGGAAAAGTGGGGACCCTAATGGCATGAAAGATGGTTTATTAGTATGAAGCCTTTTTTCGTTATGAGATTAGTGTTCCCACTTTGCTGCCATAATCACTTTTTATTTATCCCTGCATTCACTCTTTTTGAACCTATGGAACAAGTGTTAGAAACAAGCTGAAAGAAGCTGACTTGGCAGCCAGAACAATGCTTTACTGCTGTGGAAAATCAAATAAGGAAAAGAAAAATGGTTTCAAGACAGTCAGCAGAATACTGGAAAATGCATTTTCATAACACAAGAACCTCCAAAATCCCCACCAGAAAAAAAACATTCTGAAAGACCACATTTGATTTCTTCTCACCCTGTGAGACTCATACAATGGCAAGTGGAAAAGGATCCTCATATACATCAAGGCAACTGAAGGAAGAGAACACAAAGTTACCGTGTAAAGTGAGCACTAGAACTGTGCATAGCTTAAAGTTCCTGGATCACAAAAATGCTTTATCCTGCATTTCACTAAATGCCTTGAAGCACTGACTTAGTCACCTGTTTCCTTATTCAACTTTTCACAGTGGTAGTGCTGCTATGGCACCAGGTCAACTTCTTTCAGCTCCTATCCACCACCCATTATTTTACAGGGTCAAAAAGAACAAATGTGGGAGAAAAAATTATGCATGGTGAAGTGGAATCTCTAATCTCAGAACAATAGGCCATGGGATCCCCACTCTCCCCCTACCCATCCCAAGGTGACCAAGACTTAATGCCAGATTAGAGATACTATGATGGTCTTTAACAAACAGGTAGCATTCCTTGGCAGTGTAGGATTCAAGCCAAGACTTTTGACCAATAAATACTGTACATCATATACAATATAAGTTAATTTCATAAATCCTCACAGAATAATAAGAATAAAAGAGAGCATCATCAGTGGCCATGCTGAAGACAAGCTGGTCCATTTCAGATGAGAGGAAATGGAGGTCAGGCCATAGGCCTCCTAGGCTGTGTACCTACCATGGTTTTCAGTCAATAAGACACAAAATATGTACTTTTCCTCTAACTCAAACAAATTAATATATGATTGATTTTACACCTTATCAAGATGATTGTAGCTTTAATATGTTAATATGAAAATAACATTGATAATTTTTATTAAGCACAAAACTCAGCAGCTTAAGAGGAAGTTTATGAATATATAATTTTAAGAAAGGCATCTTTGTATATGGAAATACCACTGGGATATCTTGGAAGGATATGTATAATGAAATACATTAATAATGAATTCATTGTTCATTAAGTTGATGTTATATGGAGAACACTTCTCAGACCAAGACAGCCACTGCAACAAAAATGCGATCTTTCAGGGACTGTGGCAAGGCTCCTACTCCATAACTTCACCACTCCACAATAGTGGTAGAAACCTACCAACTTCAAAGGAGTCCAGCACACCATGACCAAGAATGCTATCACCCTAACTCCACTACAACCAGGTCCAGGCCACCTACTTTGCACCATGAACCTGCTCCCAATATCCCATCAACACCTAATGGGATCCTCTCCAGTCTCTTCACCCTCCTCTGCAAGGGGATCCAGCTTTACCAACAGGGCTCTCCACTAATGGAAATTCTGGTGATGCTATGGCCCTCTCGAGTTTCCATGCTGCTGTCTTCCTTCCTCAAATAATGGCTCTCTTTACCTTAGTGTTTTGGAATGCCAGGTCCATCCTCAGGAAGTCACAAGAACTGAAAACTTACCTCAAAGACACACTTCCCTCAGTGGTTGGCTTATGTGAGACATGGCTTCTGTCTCACATCTCACTCAACCTGCTTGGCTACACCACCTACAGGAAAGACTGTTATGAGGGACAAAGTGGGGAAGTCCTTGCTCTGAAAACCTCGTTCACCCATTCCCAACTCCAGCTTCCTCAGAGGCAGGGTGGGCAGCTAGAGGTAACTGCTGCAAGGGTCAGCCTGCAAAGGGGCTGACTATCATCATCTGCTACAACCCAGGTGGTCCCATCTGCTACCAAGAACTGGAGCACTATTTCATATCCCTTCCACCTCCAATGCTCATCATGGGAGACTTTAATGCCCACCACCAGTGCTGGAATCCTAACCTGCCTCTCCCCTACAGGAACACTGTGGCCAACATCATATTCCAGCTACTGATGGATTCTCTTCACCTCAACCTCCTTAACCCACCAGGACTTGCAACCCACCACCACCCCAACACTGGAGCTGTTTCCCTCCTTGATATAGTTGTGAAAGACCCTAGCTTCAAAAGCTCCACCTTCACAACTGGGCCATACATCAAGTGACCACCTTTCTGTGCTGGCCACTCTCCCCTAAGCCACTCCCAGACTACACTCTAGATCCTTGCCTTTCTGGAGCCACGCATCAATGTGGCCAACATACATTGCCACCTTCTCAAACCTCTCCACCCTTCCCCTGAATGAAGCACCAGAAGCACTGAGCCACACCCTAATGGAAGTAGGCCACAGAGCTTTCTACTTCACTACTGGCCACAAACCACATCGCCTTACTTGTGCCTTCCTAAAGAAGAAAGGATGACTCCCTAGTCTGCAATTACCTCACAGGAAATCACCAGGGTACATATGATTCAAGGGAATCATCACAGCCCTCAAGAGGAAAAGAAGAATATGTCTCATAACACCTAACCTCTCAGGTGTATTTCCCATGCCTGCACAAGGAACTTTTCATCTCTTTTACAATTCTTTTCTTTTCTCCCTTGCTATTATACAGTCCCAGCATAGTGAGAATCCCTTTATCTACTTCTTCCTATCTAACCTGCCAATTTAATTCACTTATGATTCTCACAGTTGCCTCTATAAAGGTGTCATCACACTAGCACATTCTCATCAACTTTCTAAAAATCAACAATTTCTTAAGTGAGCCGCATCACATACATGGACAGCTAGTCATCTGCACTTTCATCAATAGTTAACAAACATGGCTCCAGGGTCTCTCTCTCTCTCTCTCTCTCTGTGTAGCTATAAGCTGCTACCTGCTAGGCTACCCCAACCAGCATGGCAGTATCCTCACCCAACATTGCAATAGAAATGTAAAACTGGTAACTTATACTGGCAGGCCACAGGCCCAGCGCTGGCACCCCAGGACCCCATTTCTCCGTAAGTGCTGCTCCAGTGACACGCAGGCAAGCAGTAACTGTTCTGCACTTTATTACAAGTTTTGTAAATCACAGACAAGCCTAACAAGTTCAAATGATATCCAGCATGCAAGAATAGAGAAACAAAGACCTCCCAAAAGTGTAAACATCTATCAATTAATGTGAACTACTGTTTGTTGTTATACATCCACAAGTTAAATGTAACAACATGTGAAATTACGCAATTTTCTATTTTCTTTACTTAAAATCTATTTAATTTTTTTTTTTTCTCAAAAAATAAAGTTTACTTAGTATATCTTTATACTATAAATGTGGATTTTCATCTGATAACAAAAGTTGACAACAAACCTCCTCCATGAAGACAGTCACTTCTGTTTGATGATGCAGAAAGAAAAAGACGACAGAAAAAGCCAAAAGTTGACAGAAACCAGAGTTAATGGCAAACAGAAAATGTGCTAGTATGACGGCGCCTTAAGTCCGTCTCTGTCACTTATATCTACAGCACTCTACAATAAAGTGTTCTATCATCTCTCTCTCCATCCTCTCATGGCCTTCCCCACTTACATATATACATGTTTATTTTATGTTTATTTGTGTACAGTTTTTTTCTTTCTAGTTTACTCATTTTATCTACTTGTTCATTTTGTCTGCTGTGAAATGTGAGATTCCTCAGTGTCATCCTGCTTATCCCTTCTGGTATTTCCTCAGAACAGACAATGTGAAAGCCAAGGTTAATCTGTTCATCCTGGAGGCTTGTGGGGGGATATGGAAGAGTACATGCACACCCATGTCCCCCCAAGACACCCCCAGGAGTGCTGAGCAATAGGGTTTAAATGTGCCCTCACGTTATCTGGTTCTTCGTGCTGAACCCAATCAGAATGAGTGTAAGGGACGGTCAGTGCACAACCTCAATGCCACAGGAGCAGGAACCAATAGGGTTCAAGTATGCATTTGCATGACCCAAGTTCATTGTGCCAGAACTAATAGGAATGCAGGGTAGAAAACAGCATTAATCTTGTTTAATCATGCCTCACTATTATTGTGTATTCTGAGTACAGTTCACCTCTGGCAGTCATGCAGGACAGATATGGCCATGTTCTATTTTATACAGTACATTTACTCTATCATTTTTCCTAATTTTCTCTTCTCTTTGAGATTAAGACTGTGCATGTATTTATGTGCATACTGTGAGGCAGAGTGAAGGTTAATAAGCTGCTTGTCTGGTTGTATCAGTAGGTATGAAGCAAAGTATAACTGTGATACCAGATTAACATCTCTCCTGTCCTATGAGTATCCATATGATGAAACTTTTGGTGGTCAATATACAATAAAGAAGCAGTAAGGTTATAAATAGTCACTGGTGTTTTTACCCAGAGTAACATTAGAATAATCATTATATGAGGCGCTTAGTGTAGGAAGGGCGAATCTACATTTTTGGCATTTCTGAGTTAGACTCACCAGAGCATTCTCCTTGCTATTATCTACATGTTGCTGCCAGAATCAAACTGTTTTGCCTTTACAACATGGTCAAAAATCCCTTTGAATATAGGGATGCATCCTGACTTAATGCTCAAAACTTGTGGGTGGAAGGTGCTGAGAAGAAGCATATTGTAGAGGTGAACCTCACATCCCTGGTAGCCAATGAGTAGCAAGGTGCCCTCTGATGTCACACCACACCTTCCTCACAGCCAATCAGATGAGAGCACACCCCGCCAGATGCCACTATGCCTGATCTTTCATTTACATCACAAGCTGTTTATTACATTTCCAGAGAAAATTACCTATGAAATTCACCTGAATGGAGAACACAAGCAGTGATAGTGACCATGAGTCAGGTGGACATTCCAGGAAGAGGAAGTGTGATCCTTAGACCTGGAAAAGGAACGTAACAAAGACAAAACATAATCTTGCCCAGGCCTACACAAGCTATTATACCAAGAAAGATGTTCTTAAGTGTGAAATTAGCGAGCCCTACAAGTGTGGGTGCTTTGACAAACTAGGCTATGAGAAAATAAATGAAATATTTAACTCTTACTGAAGTACTGGTAATTATGATAAACAAAATGCCTATCTAGGAGGGCTTGTGAAAGAAAAGAATTTAAAAGGCCTACAGTTAAGGATCACGCCTCTCGTATAACCCATACACTCAGCTACAACACTGAGTACTGTCATGTTGACTATGTAGTGTGCCTTGCAGCTTTCCTTAGTGTTCATGGTATCTCGGAAAAAAAAATGCGTAGTGTGCTTCATAAACATACAGCCACAGGGTGTTTGTGATGACAAGCAAGGCACCAATCCTAGCAACCAGGAAATTAGTGATTCTCGAGTGAACATGGTAGTTCAGCACATAAACAGCATTACAGCAGTGTCCAGTCACTGCACATGTGCAAAGAGCCCACAATGAAAGTATCTTGACCCTAGTCTTATTGTGAACAAGTTGTGGGTGTTATACTGCCAATGGCTAACAGAAAATTGCAATGAGAAGCCACTAAGCAGGTCATTCTATCACTATATGTTTTGCAATAAGTTTAATCTCAAGTTCATGGCCTCACTAGCTGATACCTGCAATTTTTGTGATAGAGCTGAGCATGAAATAAAAGCACTTGACCCAATAAGTGATGCAGATGCTTTGAAGAGCTTATGCAAAGAAAAGGAACTTCATGTGAGACATGCTAAATATACACAGAAGTTACATGAGTGTAAAGCTCTTGCTGACCCAAGTCTTGTTGCTACAGTGTTTGACCTACAACAAGCTCTTCCTACTCCAAAAATTTTTTCAGGGGTGCAATACTACAAGCGCAAGCTACGGTGCTACAACCTTGGAATACACAACATTCAGACTGGACAGGCCTGTATGTATCTCTGGAATGGGACTGAGAGCAAGAGGATCTTGTGAGATTGCAAGTTGCTTTATGGATTACATTGACACAAAGTTACCTGATACAGTCACAAGGCTAATGTTATTCAGTGACAACTGCAGTGGACAGAATAAAAACTTAAACCTTGCCCTTACTTTACTAAGGTACTTTCATGCTGGCAGATTCACCAGCATTGAACACACATTCATGGTGCCAGGACATTCATATTTGCCATGTGACAAGGATTTTGGCATAATAGGAAAATATTTGCACACATTAAAAGTGTACACCCCTGATCTCTACCAACAGAACATCAAGGCATGTAAGGCAAAGAAGCCCTTTGAAGTGGTGTGGATGATACAACAAGTTTCTTGATGTCTCTGTTCTTACTAAAAGGATTACAAAGCATACAGAACCTGGTGTGCAGTTTTCAGATGCTAAAGTGTTATTGTACTTATCACAAAATAAGGAGTTATGGCATTAAAATAGCATGCGGTGAAGTAAGGTGAAGTAAGCCCTGTGTTCGTCAAACTGCAGAAAGGGAGAACAACTTCATACAACCAATCCATCTTTGACCTTGCTGCAGTTCCACTTCAGCCAAAATTTTCACATCCTATCAGAATCACTCCAGAGAAGCTTGCTAACACTGCTACATTAATGGAGTACATCCCAGCAACTTATAAACCTTTCTATAAAGAACTGATACTTGGGTAAGAAAGAAATGTTGTTGCTGAAGAAGTGTTTGACCTGGGTGAAGACATGCTTGAGTATTAATCACCTCCTCCAACCACATGCCAAATTATCACCTAAACTTCGATGCTTTTCATAATTTTATGAGTACAAGGTCTATATTTGTTACATTGAAGGAGTAACAATTTTCCTCTGCTTTAGAGGCATCAGGGGTATTATTAAAGTACACGAAGGAAGTAGCAGTTCATTGGTAATGTCTGTTTTTGTTTATACCAAAATATTTTCATGATATGCATGTATTGGTACAAACAACACTGTTCACAGAATTAGTTGCCAATTTGTCTTAAATTGGTAAATATTGATATGCGAATATCTCAAAACAGCATTTTGTTGGATTCGCCTTCACGACACTAAGAGGTTCACACATGAATAACTTACTTCAAACGCCAATATCTGAAAACCTGATTTTGCTGTATTCGCCCTTTCAACACTAGGGGCCTCATATGACATCTACTCAAAGGATCAGGTCTGGGAAGAACATGGGGCACCATAACAATTGGAAGCCTGACCAGGATGGATCCATGTTCCAAGTATACATAATCAAATGTAGATTAGGTACAGGTTCATGTACCACCACTGCCCAGTGAGAGGGTTTCTCCTTCCAGGATGTACTTACCCAGGCTGGAAGAGTTTAAAAACTGGGATACCCTGCTGGGATTGGAGAAAAACCTTGTTGCCTTTGGAAGCCTTCAGCAGGAAGAATGGCACTAGTGTCAATGTGGGGTCCCTGGCAACCTGGGCCATGTCTGGCAGGTCTGAGTTGCCAGTTTTGTATTTTCCTTGCAGTGTTACCAGCTCAGGCAAGGATATTTCTCTCTCTCTCTCTCTCTCTCTCTCTCTCTCTCTCTCTCTCTCTCTCTCTCTCTCTCTCTCTCTCTCTCTCTTAATCTCTCACATTATAGCAGTCGTGTTGACGTGTGGTCTGTGATGAGAGAGAGAGAGAGAGAGAGAGAGAGAGAGAGAGAGAGAGAGAGAGAGAGAGAGAGAGAGAGAGAGAGAGAGAGAGAGAGAGAGAGAGAGAGAGAGAGAGAGAGAGAGAGAGAGAGAGAGAGAGAGAGAGAGAGAGAGAGAGAGAGAGAGAGAGAGAGAGAGAGAGAGAGAGAGAGCTTTTCGCCAACAAGATGAGGGTTGACGACTCGGCACGACCTGTACCACAGCTGGCCCCGGAAACTGATTGCACTGTCACCACTGTCTTGGTGACGGCAGAGCAGGTTGAGCGGCTACTCGGTGCGGTGGATGTGGGTAAAGCCACAGGCCCGGATGACGTCAGCCCACGGCTCCTCAAGCAATGCGCTAAAGAGCTGTCAGCTCCTCTCACCACCGTCTTCACATCTTGCCTGAGGGAGAAGAAGTGGCCCTCAGTATGGAAGGAAGCGCGTGTGGTCCCAGTCCATAAGAAATACTCAAGGTCTGAGCCCAACAACTACAGACCCATTTCCCTGCTCTCAGTGGTGGGCAAGTTGCTGGAGCAAATAGTGGCTGCTGCCATCTGCCAACACCTGAGCGAGAACCACCTCCTCTCAGACAAGCAGTTTGGCTTCAGGCCTGGCAGATCCACCGCAGACCTCCTCCTCATCCTCTCCAAGGACTGGCAAGACGCCCTGGAAGAAGGCCTGGACACCCTTGTGGTGGCCCTGGACATTGCTGGGGCTTTTGGCAGGGTCTGGCACGCGGGGCTCATTGAAAAGCTTCGCGCCAAGGGTGTCCAAGGTGACCTGTTAATGCTGCTAGAAGATTACCTCCAGGGTAGGACCCTTCAGGTTGTAGTCAACGGGCAGTCATCAAGACCTTCACCTGTACGGGCCTCAGTTCCACAAGGCTCCGTCTTGGGCCCAGTCCTATGGAACATATACATCGACGACCTCCTCCGGCAGCTGTCATCTGTGGCAGCATACGCCGACGACTGCACACTCTCCCGCTCCTACTGCCGCCTCGACAGTCAGCGTGCCGTCACTGAGCTGAACAGGCAGCTCGGACTGGTGGAGCAGTGGGGAAAGATGTGGCAGGTCAACTTCGCTCCTGAGAAGACGCAGGCGATGGTCATCTCGCGGTCCCCAGGTGCTTCACACGCAGTCTCAGGACAGCAGCGTTTTGGAGGCAAGAGCCTGCCACTTCAGGATTATATCAAGATCCTGGGCGTGTCTGTGGACCGCGGCCTACGCTTCGATCACCACATCAGTGTCGTCGCCCGCCAGACCTCTCTCCGAGTCTCTGCCCTGCGTAGGATGGCGAACACCCTCGACCCACGGGGCATCCTCATGCTATACAGGGCACAGATACGCCCATGTATGGAGTACGGTGCCCTGTCCTGGATGTCGAGTGCCGCCACCCACATGCAGAGACTGGATGCTGTGCAGCGGCGAGCCCTGCGCTTGGTGGCCACCGATGAGGACCAACAGCACCCACCACCAGTAACGTCACTGGAGCACCGCCGGGACGTGTCGGCACTAGTGGTGTGCCACAAAACTCAGGTGCAGAGGGTCCCTCACCTTGACCCCCTGAGGCTGCTGCCACACGCAGTACAGAGGTGCACCAGAGCTGCAGCCAGTAGCGACGAGCTAGTGAAGGTGCCTCGATCTCGCTCTAGCCAACACCAGCGCACCTACACAGCCAGGACTTCGCGGCTGTGGAACATGTTCACGGCGGCCACGCCCCAAGTGCAGGACATGTCCACGCACCAGGTGAAGCTGGCAGCCCACAGCTGGCGTAGCACACACCTGTCCCCACTGGCGCTTTAAATCTTTAAATTTTTATTATTTTATTGTATTAACATTATAATCTTTATGTTAAGCATGTATAGTGTTATTCCTGTTAAAAATACTAACATAGGCTTTTTAAATAATTCCACACTCAACGTGGAATTTTAAGCCTTTCTGTAAATATTTGTTTAAAAAAAAAAAAAAAAAAAAAAAGAGAGAGAGAGAGAGAGAGAGAGAGAGAGAGAGAGAGAGAGAGAGAGAGAGAGAGAGAGAGAGAGAGAGAGAGAGGAAGAGAGAGAGAGAGAGAGAGAGAGAGAGAGAGAGAGAGAGAGAGAGAGAGAGAGAGAGAGTGGTTGCCAACTACAGGACCCCACAACCCCAGTCCCTCTGGCCCGGCACCTTACAAGGTCATGCCACGTGATATGGAGCCCTGTCGCAGCCCCAGGCAGCGATGCTGTAATGCGACGAACAGTGAGGTGAGAATCATGTCAGCGAACTTGAGGGGTTTCCACACTAATATTGGAGAGCTCACTCACATGATAATTAGAAACACCACTGCCGATATAGAGTTCGTATGCGACACATTTCTAGACAACAAAGTGCCAGCAAACTATGGAGAAGTTTATAGGATTGGAAAGTACGACAAAAATGGAACAAAACCAATAAAAAATAAGATTCATGTCACAAACAGCAGCGGAACATGTGTTACAAAGAACAAGTAAATTGACAAAAGTAGAAGGAATGAGCAGAATATGGATAAGAAGACATGAACGAAGAAGAGAGAAGTAAACTGAAAGAGTTGAGAATAGAGGCCCAGTCACAAAACAAGGAGAGAACACAAGAACAAATGAGGAGATTCATTTGGAAAGTTGGTGGAACAAAGATGCCATGGAAGATCACCAAGTGGAAGCCTAAAAATTATATATACAAATGTAGACAGTTTGGTGTCGAGTCTATTGAAACTTAGATTACCTAAAGAACAATAAACCAGATGTGGTATGTTTAACGAAAACCAAACTAAAAGAGGAAATAAAGACAAGATTTGCAAAGGAAGGAGATGGAGGAGAGACAGAAAAGGAAAGGGAGGAGGAGTGATGATACTGGTAAAAGAGTATATTGTTGTTGAGGAAGTGGAATATGGTGGTGAAATGGCAGAAGCTTTGAGTGTTGTGATTAAGATCAAAGGAAGTAAAAAAAAAGGAAAGTTATTGTGATATACATACCACCAAAAACTAATGCATGGAAGACCAATAGATATGAAACTATGCAACTAGGAACAAGAAATAGCACATAAGGAAAAGTAACAAAGTGCTCTTAGTAGGCGACTTCAACACTAGAGGAACTAACTGGGAGGAGATGGAAGTGAAAGAAAATGTCAGGTCATGGAGCGAAGAGCTTATGCATACCATGATGGTGAATACAATGAGACAAAGGTGAATGAACCTACAAGATGCAGAGAAGAACCATCACAGTTGGACTTAGTGTTTATGAAAACCCCAGAAAGCAGACCAAGTACACATTGTCTGAGTCCACTGGGAAGAAGTGATCATCATGTGACAATACAAATAGTACTACAGGAGGAAACAGGGTTGCACAGGAATGAACAACTTAGAAATGAGAGACAGAACTATGCTCAGGCAAACTTTGCAGAGCTTAATAAATTTTATGGAAAAATTAACTTGAAAGAGCTATTTGAAGGTAAAGTGGAGCAAGAAAATACAAGATATTTTTGAGCAAGTATAGAGAGGGGGTGCAACAGTTATAAAGTGAAAATTGGGAAGCAAGAATGGTATAATGCCAGGTGTGTAGAAGCAAAAACTGAAAAAGGACAGGGTATCGAAGAAAATTATGAGAAAAGTGAACAGAAATACTAGGGAATACAGAAAGTCAAGGAATGACTTATTATGTCAAGGGACATAATAAGAAAAGGCAAGGAAGACCCAAAACTTTTCTACAAATAAATAAATGGAAAAATGAAAGATAGGGATGACATAAGTCAAAAAGAGAAGGTAGAATTTATAAAACTACAGAGGAGATGAGTTAACTAATGAATAAGAGAAACTGCTGGAAGAGCTGTATGTAGAAAAGCTATGGGACCATATCAAGTAAAATGGATAGATATTAAAAGAATTCAGAGAACAAATGGAGGAACTCAAATGGGATATAATCAAAAGCTCATTCAAAGAAGCAAAAGTACCAAGGGAATGGAAAAGAGCTAACTTAGTCCCAATAAACAAAGGGGGAAATAAAATGGAATCATTAAATTATATACGAGTAACAGTGTAACTAACAAGTACTGTAATCAAGCTTTGTAAAATAGAAATTAAAGATAGATGGATGCAATATTTAGAAGATGAAAAGATAATTACAGAAAAGCAATTTGGATTCAGGAAAGGGATATCCTGTATCACAAATCTACTGAGCTTTTATATGATAGTAATAGATAGAGTGCAAGAGAGAGACAGATGGGTTGATGCAGTATACCTGGATCTCAAAAATGCATTTGATAAAGTTCCCCACAAAAGACTTATGTGAAAGTTAGAAAATGAAGGAGGACTAAAGGGAGCAACATTGAGATGGATGGATGATTATTTACAAAGGAGAGAAATTAATTCAAATTGGCACAAAGTGACAAGCGGGGTACTGCAAGGATCTGTGTTGGCACCTATTATATTTCAAATATGTGTAAATGATATGACAGAGGATCTAAATAGTTATATAAACCTTTTTGCTAAAGATACAAAAATAACAAAAATAATAAAGGATGAAAATGACTGCAAAGAGTTACGAAAGGATGCATGAAGCCGAAGATGGAAACTAGAATTTAATGCCAGAAAATGCCACATGTTGGAAATAGAAAAAAGTAAAAATGAGACCTTACTAGAATTAGAAAATGGGAGGAGAAATAATCAAGAAAAGTAATGAAGAAAAAGATTTGATCCAGGACACACTATCACCTGAAAGACACATAAGCAGAATATTTGGCTCTACATACAGCTCAATAACAAACATTTAGATGGCATTTAACTATTTAGATAAAGAAATAATGAAGAAAATTATAACAAACTAAAATTATTATTACCTAAATTGGAATACACAGCTGTAATTAGTGACAAAAATGGTACCAGAAATTAAAGACTTAAGATTTGAAGAAAGACTTGAAGAGATGGGATTACCAACACTAAAAGAGAGAAGAGAACGAGGAGACCTGATAACAATATATAAATTAGTAAACCATATAGAAAGAAAAGACAGAAATTACTTCATACCACAGATAGAGGAGGGAGAGAGATGGATGATAGAGCATGGGAAGAAAATAAAGAAGACTGGATGTTCAAGTGACATCAAGAAATACAGCTTCCCATATAGAACTACTGAAACCTGGAATAATTTGAAGGAATAGATGGTTGTGGCAAAAAGTGTATACATGTTTAAGGAGAAACTGGGTATGGTTATGGAGACAGAACAAAATGAGCTTTGGCTTGTACCCTGTACAATACTGGTTAAATACACATATGATGCTTATTTCACGATATAAGTGATCATATCTCTTGCCAGAGAGAGAGAGAGAGAGAGAGAGAGAGAGAGAGAGAGAGAAAGAGAGAAAGAGAGAAAGAAAGAAAGAAAGAAAGAGAAAGAGAAAGAGAGAGAGAGAGAGAGAGAGAGAGAGAGAGAGAGAGAGAGAGAGAGAGAGAGAGAGAGAGAGAGAGAGAAAGAAAGAAAGAAAGAAAGAAAGAAAGAAAGAGAGAGAGAGAGAGAGAGAGAGAGAGAGAGAGAGAGAGAGAGAGAGAGAGAGAGAGAGAGAGAGAGAGAGAGAGAGAGAGAGAGAGAGAGAGAGAGAGAGAGAGAGAGAGAGAGAGAGAGAGAGAGAGAGAGAGAGAGAGAGAGAGAGAGAGAGACTATGCACATTAGCAATGTAATAATGATCATATATCTTGTCAAGAGAAAGAATCCTTACTTGACCTGGTAACACAGCAAGAAAAATAAACAATTGGCAACTCAGACCTGCCAGACGCAGCCCAGCCAGCTGGGGACCCCACATCGACACTAAGGCCGGGAAGAATTCCATGATGTTTACTCTTGGAAGCGTCTGGGGTACCACGGATGTATGTGGGATCTTTTCCCTCCCTTCCACAGCTGGGGATGGCTCTCTGTATCACTTCCCAGTGGTAGAAGAGAGCTGAGGGTAGTCCACGTCTGTATCATCTTCACCCAAAGGCTGTTCCACCATGGCAGTGGGGAATGCAGATGTCACTCACACGTGTTATGTGGTTCAGCACTGCACACACAATGCACTGTTCCAAGTCTTTGAGCGCTTTGACACATTGGGAACTGATTTTTGCGACACCCAGGAACACTGATGACAGCTGGCTCCCAGATGTCATCACTACCCTGTTGATGGTCTGCTTGCAGGCGAGCAACATCCATGCTCAGGAGACATGTGGCTTCTGTGTTCTGCTGTTTCTCCCACAGGCTGAGGAGGACAACAGAGAGCAAGTGGACCTACCAAGTGATACAAAGCTGTAAAGGTCACAAGAAGAAAAAGACAAGTGAGAGAGAGAGAGAGAGAGAGAGAGAGAGAGAGAGAGAGAGAGAGAGAGAGAGAGAGAGAGAGAGAGAGAGAGAGAGAGAGAGAGAGAGAGAGAGAGAGAGAGAGAGAGAGAGAGAGAGAGAGAGAGAGAGAGAGAGAGAGAGAGAGAGAGAGAGATTGTTGTATACAAGAAAAATACAACTGACAGGAAATAAAACGATCTGAAAAACAGCAAACAAATAAAATAAAAATGTAATAATCGATAATAGCCTAAAAATATAATGGAAAGAAAACCTGAGAAAACAGAATTTGGTATCCAAGAAAAAACATAGCATGTAAAAAAAAAAAAAAAATGAAAATTCCGTAAACAAAAAAGAGAATAACAAGACATGATATCAATTGTAAATATATGTATGTGTATATATATATATATATATATATATATATATATATATATATATATATATATATATATATATATATATATATATGAGATAGCAATTTCTTTTATTTTATACAGGAGGGGCAATGACCAGGGGCAACAAAGATCCAATAAAAAAAAAAAAGCCCATTGAGATGCCAGTCCCAGAAAAGGGTCCAAAGCGGTAGTCAAAAACTGAAACTTGAAACCTCGCTTTTGAAGGAATTCAAGTCATAGGAAGGTGGAAATACAGAAGCAGGCAGGGAGTTCCAGGGTTTACCAGAGAAAGGGATGAATGACTGAGAATACAGGTTAATTCTTGCATTAGAGAGGTGGATAAAATAGAGGTGAAAGAAAGAAGAAAGTCTTGTGCAGCAAGGCTGCAGGAGAAGGGAAGGCATGCAGTTAGCAAGATCAGAAGAGCAGTTACCATGAAAATAGCGGTAGAAGACAGCTAGAGATGCAACATTGCAGCGATGAGAGAGAGGCTGAAGACAGTCAGTTAGAGAAGAGTTGATGAGACAAAAAGCTTTTGATTCCACCCTGTCTAGAAGAGCAGTATGAGTGGAACCCCCTCCCAGACATGTGAAGCATACTCCATACATGGACAAATAAGGCCCTTGTACAGAGTTAGCAGCTGGGGGATGTGAGAAAAACTGGCGAGACATCTCAGAACGCCTAACTTCATAAAAGCTGTTTTAACTAGAGATGAGATGTGAAGTTTCCAGTTCAGATTATAAGTAAAGGACAGACCGAGGATGTTCAGTGTAGAAGAGGGGGACAATTGAGTATCACTGAAGAAGAATGGATAGTTGTCTGGAAGGTTGTGTCGAGTTGATAAATAGAGGAATTGAGTTTTCGAGGCATTGAACAATACCAAGTTTGCTCTGCCCCAATCAGAAATTTTAGAAAGATCAGAAGTCAGGCATTCTGTGGCTTCCCTGCATGAAATGTTTACTTCCTGAAGGGTTGGATGTCTATGAAAAGACGTGGAAAATTGCAGGGTGGTATCATCAGCATAGGAGTGGATAGGAAAAGAAGTTTGGTTTAGAAGGTCATTGATGAATAATAAGAAAGTGGGTGACAGGACAGAACCCTGAGAAACACCACTGTTAATAGATTTAGGAGAACATTGACAATCTATCACAGCAGCAATAGAACGGTCAAAAAGGAAACTTGAGATGAAGTTACAGAGAGAAAGACAGAAGCCATTGGAGGGTAGTTTAGAAATCAAAGCTTTGTGACAGACTCAATCAAAAGCTTTTGATATGTCCAAGGCAACAGCAAAAGTTTCACCAAAATCTCTAAAAGAGGATGACCAAGACTCAGTAAGGAAAGCCAGATCACCAGTAGAGCGGCCTTGACGGAACCCATACTGACGATCAGATAGAAGGTTGTGAAGTGATAGATGTTAAAGAATCTTTGTTGAGGATAGATTAAAAAAAAGCAGGAAATTAAAGCAATAGGATGGTAGTTTGAGGGATAAGAACGGTCACCCTTTTTAGGAACAGGCTGAATGTACGCAAACATCCAGAAAGAAGGAAAGGCAGATGCTGACAGACAAAGCTGAAAGAGTTTGACTAGGCAAGGTGCAAGCACGGAGGCACAGTTTCGGAGAACAATAGGAGGGATCCCATCAGGTCTATAAGCCTTCCAAGGGTTTAGGCCAGCAAGGGCATGGAAAACATCATTGCGAAGAATTTTAATAAGTACCATGAAGTATTCAGAGGGTGGAAGAGAGGGAGGAACAAGCCCAGAATCATCCAAGGTAGAGTTTTTAGTAAAGGTTTGAGCGAAGAGTTCAGCTTTAGAAATAGATGTGATAGCAGTGGTGCCGTCTGGTTGAAATAAAATAGGTAAAGAAGCAGCAAAGTTATTGGAGATATTTTTGGCTAGATGCCAGAAGTCACAAGGGGGAGTTAGATCTCGAAAGATTTTTGACACTTTGTTAATGAAGGAGTTTTTGGCTAGTTGGAGAACAGACTTGGCATGGTTCTGGGCAGAAATATAAAGTGTATGAGATACTGGTGATGGAAGGCTTAAGTACCTTTATTGGGCCACATCTCTATCATGTATAGCACAAGAACAAGCTGTGTTAAACCAAGGTTTGGAAGGTTTAGGTCAAGAAAAAGTGAGGAATGTACACCTGCATGCCAGACACTATCACCTCTGTTATGCACTCAGTACACAAAGACAGGTCTATGACACAGAACCAGTAGTCATTCCAAGGGAAGTCAGCAAAATACTTCCTCAGGTCCCCCCAACTAGCAGAGGCAAAAGGCCAGAGGCACCTTCACTTAAGGGGATCCTGAGGAGGGACTGGAGTGATAGGACAAGATACAGATATGAGACTGTGATCAGAGGAGCCCAACAGAGAAGAGAGGGTGACAGCATAAGCAGGATTAGAGGTCAGGAAAAGGTCAAGAATGTTGGGCATATCTTCAAGAGTCAAGAATACGAGTAGGGTGTTGCACCACTTGCTCTAGGTCGTGGAGGATAGCAAACTTGAAGGCTAGTTCACCAGGATGGTCAGTGAAGGGAGAGGAAAGCTAAAGCTGTTGGTGAACACTGAAGTCTCCAAGAAAGGAGATCTCTGCAAAAGGGAAGAGTCAGAATGTGCTGCTCTTTTGAAGTTAAGTAGTCAAAGAATTTCTTATAGTCTGAGGAGTTAGGTGAGAGAGAGGTATACAGCACAGATAAATTTAGTTTGAGAGTGACTCTGTAGCTGTAGCCAGATGGAGGAAAACTCAGGAGATTGAAGAGCATGAGCACGAGAGCAAGTTAATTAGTTGCACACAAACGCAACATCCAGCTTTGGATCGAAAATGAAAATAGAGAAAGTAGGAGGGAACAGAAAAGGGGCAACTTTCAGTTGCCTCAGACACCTGAGTTTCAGTGAAAAAAAGATGAGATTAAGAAGAGGAGAGGGGGTGTTCTACAGATTGAAAATTAGATCTTAGACCACAAATGTTGCAGAAGTTAATGAAGAAAAAGTTGGTGGGGGGGGGGGTGTCAAGACACTTAGGATCGATACCAGAGGAGCAGTCTGACCTGGGGACATTTGTGGTCCCCTCCCCAGATGGGGACTCCGAGGCTGGTGTAGGAGTCGCCATGATAATTTTGAAATTTTGAGTGAAGGTTGTGTGTTATTAGGTGCTTGTAGTTTTGTGTGGAGGAAGGGAGTTGTCTTTAGAGGGCAGGCTGTGACTGCCCCCTTGTGTTATGAAACACAAAGGGAAACATTCAGTAAGGTCATAGCTGGGTTTAATGATAAGTTCACAGCACCCCCTGATCCAGTGCTTTAGACCTCACTGGGAGTAATTATCATTTTGGCAGATGCCTCCTGCCTCTTCCATAAATTATAAATAAGCTATATCTTGATAACAGGTCTGCCCCCCCATTCCCCCCACCCCTCAAACAAGCTTGGGGGCCTGTGGGGAATGGGGGTTTTGGGCGGAGGAAAAATAAGAGAAATATGAGCATTAAAAAAGAAATAAATAAAAAAAAATAAGGAAATTTACCTTAATATTTCGAATTTCCCTGACCTATCCTAGCCCTAACCTTTCTCTAACCTACCCTAGACACCTCCCTTGGTAGGGCGTTAACCCAATCTAGCCGGTGGGGCTGCGCCCTCCCCCCTGGACTCCCCTTGCAAGGACGTTAACCTAACCTAACGAAGCTCAAAAATTATACCGTTAAGCTTTATCGGTGTGGTGTTGATATTCTCAGACCGATGATAGTGGGTACAGTTTAGCGGCTTCGTTGATATCGACATGAAACCTCTTCTTCACATCTCCATGCCGCATCTTAAACATAGCTGTGGCTAAATAACCTACATAGTGAGTTTTCCTCCTCCCAAAGATTGGCACTTTTCTCTTCACCTCCCTCCACTGGGTAGCCATATTAATAAATGACAAGAGCCTCTATCAGAACGCCTCAAGTGTCCCTAAAACAAAGAAAAAGTGTAACTGAACCTACCATGGAGATTCGTAATCGGTCCCTGCACGAATGGCCTAGCGAGTGGCAGCGCGTGATTGGAGGGATCTGGTGTATAGATACCGTGAAATCTAATATGCGGCTACCCACAAACACCAGTTATAAACAAAGGAAAATAATTTCAATGTTTACTCTTAACTGGTGCAGAGCTCGCTGAACTTAGAAAATACTGAATTTCCCAACACTCCCGAGTGCTATCTTGATCTTGATCTTAATGGTACATTTTGATCTTGATCTTGATGGTACAGGTGGCACAGGATCACTCCTGAGCCAGGCCTTTGGATCGGCAACTCCTGTAGAAGGAGAAAAAAAAAAAAAATAAGAGAAACGAACAGCATCCTCTATCCTAATTGTTCATACACCTGGCACGCCACATTCTCTCCAGAAACTCTTTCACCGCCTCAATCATCCTTTCATTGGCCTCTCTACACAGTCCCAGCAACAACACCATCCATTCCTTTCCTGTCTTCCCCACTCTTTCATTCCTATCATGCCCTAACTCAGTCAGTATCACTTGCATCATCTCATTCCTGTCTCTGGCATACTTCACACACTCCAGCACCACATGTTCCACCGTCTCATCCTCTCCCATGTCACACATCTGGCACACTTTGCTGCGGGACACAGACCACCTGTAACTCCTTGCATTCACATCCATACACTGTGACCTCGCTCGGATGAGAAGATCACCACCCAGGCTTCCATCATACCACCTTTCATACCTCGGGGCCTCTTTCTCCTTGTACCATTCCAAGGTTTTCTTTCTTTCCATCTCATTCTTCCATTCATTCAATCCCACACATTTCACTTCTTTGTCTATCTCATTCTTCCATTTTCTCACATCCCATTCGGCTCCCACTCTGCCTCCTCTTGTTACCACCCATTCACGCTCATTTTGATTCCTACCAGCCATTCTTATCGCCCACACAACTTCCAATCCATTCCTGTCTGTCATTCTCATGCATTTCTTCCTCCATTTCCTTCCACCTTCATTCCACAGGTACACCTTCCTTGCTATTCTTGCATCATCCATTCTCTCAAACCTAATCTTGTACCTAAGTGTGGCTTTTGTCAGTCTTTCTCTGAAGGTGCTCCATCCCATGTCACCTCTCAAGGCTTCAACTGCTGTGCACCTCGGTGCACTCAGTGCCATCCTTGATACTCTATTCTGTCCCACTTCTAACTTGTCAATTTCATTCTCATTCCATGCAATCACATCCATACCATACATTATACATGGCACAGCCACACTCTTCCACACTTCTCTCAACACATCATACTTACTTGCTCTCATCCTTGCCGTGCTTCCCAATCAACCTACCCACTGGTTTAGCATACTTATCTTTTCATTCTTTGCCTTTGCACACCCACTAGGACTCATCCACATCCCTAAGTACTTGTATTCTTGCACCTGTCTCAACTCATTCTCTCCAAGTCTCCATACCACATTACTTTCATCCTCTGACCTATTCACAATCATTACTTTGCTTTTCTCACTGCTAAACCTTACTCCAAAGTCTCTACCATAGCCATCCACTACATCCAACAAACTTTGAAGCTCATCTGCTGATTCACTCATAACAACTACATCATCTGCATAAAGGAGCACACATACTTTATCATTCCCCACACTTACCCCTACATTCATTCTTCTCATCCTGGCTGCTAGCTCCTCTGTATACAGGCTAAAAAGGGTTGGTGACAATATACAGCCCTGCCTAACTCCTCTCTCACTCTTCACCCAGTATGTTTCTATGTCTCTCCTGAGCCAGGCCTTTAGATCGGCAACTCCTGTAGATTTCAAAAAAAAAAAAAAAAGAAAGAAAGAAACGAACAGCATCCTCTATCCTAATTGTTGATACATCTGGCATGCCACATTCTCTCCAGAAACTTTCACCGCCTCAATCATCCTTTCATTCGCCTCTCTACACAATCCCAGCAACAACACCATCCACTTCTTACCTGTCTTCTCCACTCTTTCATTCCTATCATGCCCTAACTCAGTCAGTATCACTTGCATCATCTCATTCCTGTCTTTGGCATACTTCACACGCTCCAGCACCACATGTTCCACCATCTCATCCTCTCCCATGTCACACATCTGGCACACTTTGCTGTGGGACTCGGACCACCTTTAACTCCTTGCATTCACATCCATACACTGTTCCCTCGCTCGGAAGAGAAGATCACCGCCTAGGTTTCCATCATACCACCTTTCATACCTCGGGGCCCCTTTCTCCTTGTACCATTCCAGAGTCTTCTTTCTTTCCATCTCATTCTTCCATTCATTCAGTCCCACACATTTCACTTCTTTGTCTATCTCATTCTTCCATTTTCTCACATTCCATTCGGCTCCCACTCTGTCTCCTCTTGTTACCACCCATTCACGCTCACTTTGATTCCTCCCAACCATTCTTGTCGCCCACACAACTTGCAATCCATTCCTGTCTGTTATTCGCATGCACCTCTTCCTCCATTTACTTCCACTTTCATTCCACAGGTACACCTTACTTGCCATTCTTGCATCATCCATTCTCTCAAGCCTAATCTTGTACCTAAGTGTGGCTTTTGTGGGTCTCTCCTTCAAGGTGCTCCATCCCATATCAACTCTCAAGGCTTCAACTGCTGTGCACCTCGGTGCACTCAGTGCCATCCTTGCTACTCTATTCTGGCCCACTTCTAACTTATCAATTTCACTTTCATTCCATACAATCACAGGAGGAAGCAGTAGACACCTGCCGAAACGATAATTACTCCCAGTGAGGTCTAAAGCACTGTTCAGGGGGTGCTGTGAACTTATCATTAAACCCAGCTGTGACCTCACTGAACGTTTCCCTTTGTGTCTCACAACACAAGGGGGCAGTCACAGCCTACCCTCTAAAGACAACTCTCTTCCTCCACACAAAACTACAAGCACCTAATAACACACACACCCTTCACTCAAAAATTTTAAAATCATCATGGCGACTCCTACACCAGCCTCGAAGTCCCCATCTGGGGAGGGGACCATAAATGTCCCCAGGTCGGACTGCCTTTCTGTCGACGACCCTAAGTGTCTTGACACCCCCCTCAACTTTTTCTTCATTAACTTCTGCAACATTCGCAGTCTAAGATCTAATTTTCAATCTGTAGAACACCACCTCTCCTCTTCTAAACCTCATCTTCTTTTCCTCACTGAAACTCAGGTGTCTGAGGCAACTGACAGTAGCCCCTTTTCTGTTTCCTCCTACTTTCTCTATCCTCATTTTCGATCCAAAGCTGGATGCTGCGTTTATGTGCGCAATGACTTAACCTGCTCTCGTGCCCACGCTCTTGAATCTTCCGAGTTTTCCACCATCTGGCTACAACTACAGAGTCACTCTCATACTAAATTTATCTGTGCTGTATACCTCTCTCCTAACTCCTCTGACTATAAGAAATTCTTTGACTACTTAACTTCCAAAGTGGAGCACATTCTGACCCTCTTCCCTTTTGCAGAGATCTCCATTCTTGGAGATTTCAATGTTCACCACCAGCTTTGGCTTTCCTCTCCCTTCACTGACCATCGTGGTGAACTAGCCTACAACTTTGCTATCCTCCATGACCTAGAGCAATTGGTGCAACACCCTACATTCTTGACCTTTTCCTGACCTCTAATCCTTCTGCTTATGCTGTCACCCTTTCTTCTCCGTTGGGCTCCTCCGATCACCATCTCATATCTTTATCTTGTCCTATCACTCCAATCCCTCCTCAGGATCCCCCTAAGCGAAGGTGCCTCTGGCGTTTTGCCTCTGCCAGTTGGGGGGACCTGAGGAGGTATTTTGCTGATTTTCCTTGGAATGACTACTGCTTCCGTGTCAGAGACCCGTCTTTGTGTGCTGAGCGCATAACAGAGGTGATAGTGTCTGGCATGGAGGCGTACATTCCTCACTCTTTTTCTTGTCCTAAACCTTCTAAACCTTGGTTTAACACAGCTTGTTCTCATGCTATACATGATAGAGAGGTGGCCCACAAAAGGTACTTAAGCCTTCCATCACCAGAATCTCATGCACTTTATATTTCTGCCCGGAACCATGCCAAGTCTGTTCTCCAACTAGCCAAAAACTCCTTCATTAACAGAAAATGTCAAAACCTTTCAAGATCTAACTCCCCTCGTGATTTCTGGCATCTAGCCAAAAATATCTCCAATAACTTTGCTTCTTCTTCTTTCCCTCCTCTACTTCAACCAGATGGCACCACTGCTATCACATCTATTTCTAAAGCTGAACTCTTTGCTCAAACCTTTGCTAAAAACTCTACCTTGGACGATTCTGGACTTGTTCCTCCCTCTCCTCCACCCTCTGACTACTTCATGCCACTTATTAAAATTCTTCGCAATGATGTTTTCCATGCACTCGCTGGCCTAAACCCTCGGAAAGCTTATGGACCTGATGGGGTCCCTCCCATTGTTCTCCGAAACTGTGCCTCCGTGCTTGCACCTTGCCTAGTCAAACTCTTTCAGCTCTGTCTGTCAACATCTACCTTTCCTTCTTGCTGGAAGTTTGCCTACATTCAACCTGTTCCTAAAAAGGGTGACCGTTCTAATCCCTCAAACTACCGTCCTATTGCTTTAATTTCCTGCCTATCTAAAGTTTTTGAATCTATCCTCAACAGGAAGATTCTTAAACATCTATCACTTCACAACCTTCTATCTGATCGCCAGTATGGGTTCCGTCAAGGCCGCTCTACTGGCGATCTTCTGGCTTTCCTTACTGAGTCTTGGTCATCCTCTTTTAGAGATTTTGGTGAAACTTTTGCTGTTGCCTTGGACATATCAAAAGCTTTTGATAGAGTCTGGCACAAAACTTTGATTTCCAAACTACCCTCCTACGGTTTCTATCCTTCTCTCTTTAACTTCATCTCAAGTTTCCTTTCTGACCGTTCTATTGCTGCTGTGGTAGACGGTCACTGTTCTTCTCCTAAATCTATTAACAGTGGTGTTCCTCAGGGTTCTGTCCTGTCACCAACTCTCTTCTTATTATTCATTAATGATCTTCTAAACCAAACTTCTTGTCCTATCCACTCCTACGCTGATGATACCACCCTGCACTTTTCCACGTCTTTTCATAGACGTCCAACCCTTCAGGAGGTAAACATAGCACACAGGGAAGCCACAGAACGCCTGACTTCTGATCTTTCTAAAATTTCTGATTGGGGCAGAGCAAACTTGGTATTGTTCAATGCCTCAAAAACTCAATTCCTCCATCTATCAACTTGACACAACCTTCCAGACAACTATCCCCTCTTCTTCAATGACACTCAACTGTCCCTCTCTTCTACACTGAACATCCTCGGTCTGTCCTTTACTTATAATCTGAACTGGAAACTTCACATCTCATCTCTAGCTAAAACAGCTTCTATGAAGTTAGGTGTTCTGAGACGTCTCTGCCAGTTTTTCTCACCCCCCCAGCTGCTAACTCTGTACAAGGGCCTTATCCGTCTATGTATGGAGTATGCTTCACATGTCTGGGGGGGTTCCACTCATACTGCTCTTCTAGACAGGGTGGAATCAAAAGCTTTTCGTCTCATCAACTCCTCTCCTCTAACTGACTGTCTTCAGCCTCTCTCTCACCGCCACAATGTTGCATATCTAGCTGTCTTCTACCGCTATTTTCATGCTAACTGCTCTTTTGATCTTGCTAACTGCATGCCTCCCCTCCTTCCGCGGCCTCGCTGCACAAGACTTTCTTCTTTCTCTCACCCCTATTCTGTCCACCTCTCTAACGCAAGAGTTAACCAGTATTCTCAATCATTCATCCCTTTCTCTGGTAAACTCTGGAACACCCTGCCTGCTTCTGTATTTCCACCTTCCTATGACTTGAATTCCTTCAAGAGGGAGGTTTCAAGACACTTATCCACCTATTTTTGACCACTGCCTTGACCCTTTTACGGGACTGGCATTTCAGTGGGCATTTTTTTTTATTGTTTTTTGTTGCCCTTGGCCAGTGTCCTTCTTACATAAAAAAAATAAATAAATGAATAAATAAATTATACTTGGCACAGGCACACTCTTCCACACTTCTCTCAACACATCATACTTATTTCCTCTCATCCTTGCCACGCTTCCCAATCGACCTACCCACTGGTTTACCATACTTATCTTTTCATTCTTTGCCTTTGCACACCCACTAGGACTCATCCACATCCCTAAGTACTTGTAATCTTGCACCTGTTTCAACTCATTCTCTCCAAGTCTCCATACCACACTACTTTCATCCTATGACCTATTCACAATAATTACCTTGCTTTTCTCACTGCTAAACCTTACTCCAAAGTCTTTTCCGTACCCATCCACAACATCCAACAAACTTTGAAGCTCATCTGTCGATTCACTCATAACAACTATGTCATCTGCATAAAGAAGCACACATACTTTATTGTTCCCCACACTTATCCCTACATTCATTCTTCTCATCCTGGCTGCTAGCTCCTCTGTATACAGGCTAAAAAGGGTTGGTGACAATATACAGCCCTGCCTAACTCCTCTCTCACTCTTCACCCAGTCTGTTTCTATGTCTCCTAGTCTATATCTAGCTCATGTGTCTATGTACATACTTTGCACTATGTTTACTATCTTTACACTCAATCCAATCTTTTCTAAGACTCTACCTAGCATTTCTCTGTTCACTCTATCATAAGCTTTCTCTATATCCAGAAAATCTAGGTACAATTTACCCCCATCCTTCTTTTTCTTCTCAGTCATTTCATTCACCACAAACATATTGTCCTCAGCTCTCCTATCCACACAAAAACCATACTGTTCTTCACCCAGCTCTCTCAATCCATTTACATAGTATCTTATTCAAAACTGCGCTGAAAACTTTACCTATTGTATTCACTAATGCAATTGGCCTGTAGTTCTTCAGCTCATTCTTACTTTTAAATTCTCCCTTATGCAACAGACACACTCTGCTTTCATTCCACTTTCTTGGCACTCTCTCTTCATCCCACACTCCATTGAATAATTCAGTCATTCTGTTTATCACTACCTCCCCACCATTCCTGTAGAACTCATACAGTATATCATCTGCCTTGACATTCTTCTGCCTTCTCACACACCTCTCCACTTCATCCCTACTGATTCTTTCATCCAGTTCATCTGCATTCTTCCTTTCCAGTGTTACACATCCTTCTCTCACACTAAACATCTCACCTACCCCACCTATTACAGCCATACTAGACACATGCCCCAAATTTTTTTTACGTTTACGGCAACGTTACTGAACCCTTCTCCATGAAGCGTGAATTTCATGCTTATATGTAACGCAAACGTGATATCCAGATTAACCATAAATAATAACAGAAAAAAATACCATAAATAAAGGAAAAAAAATAAATCCCAAGCATCGAAAATTCGTGTCACTGAATCATCAACTAAACTGTTTCGTGACTCGTCCTAAGACTTTTAACAGTCCTCCTCACATTCATCAAATTTTTTCCTCTTTCATTCCTTCTACTGGCTTGCTGAGGGACGGAAAAGGGAGAGAGATAACCAGAGAAGACTTGGAAAGTGAGAAGAAGCAGAGACACAGTGAGATAAAGGTAAAGTAGAGATATGTAATCTTGATGCTACAGGTGACTTGGATTGCTCCTGAGCCAGGCCTTTGGAACACACAAAACAAGCAGAAAACGAACAATATCCTTCACACTAATTGCCCCTACATCTGGCATGCCACAGTCTCTCCAGGAACTCCTTCACTGCCTCAATCATTCTTTTCTTTCGTCTTCACACAGTCCCAGCAATACCACCATCTATTCCCTTCCTATCTTCTCCATTTCTTCATTTTTATTATGCCCTAACTCTGCCAGGATCACTTGCATCATCTCTCTCCTGTCTATCCCGTACCTCTCACACTCCAACACCACTTGCTCTACCATCCCATCCTTTCCCATGTCACACATCTATCACACTGCTGTGGGACTCAGACTATCGGTAATTCCTTGCATTCATATCCATAAACTGTACCCTATATCAGAAGAGAAGATCACTACCCAGGCTTGCATTATACCACCTTCATATATCAGGGCCTCTTTCTCCTTGTAACATTCCAGAATGCTCTTTCATTCCAACTCATTCTTCCACTCATTCAGCCCCATACACTTCACTTCTCTGTCTATCTCACTCATCCATTTTCTCACATCTCATTCAGTTCCTACCCTGCCTCCTCTCATCATGACCCATTCACACTCATTTTGATTTCTCCCAGGCATTCTCATCCCCTACATAACTTGTATCTAATCCACTCCTGTTTGTCATTATCATGCACCTCTTCCCCCATTTGCTTCCACTTTCATTCCAGATACACCTTTCTTGCTATTTTTGCATCATCCATCCTCTCAAGCCCAATCTTGTACCTAAGTGTTGCTTTTGTAAGTCTTTCCCTAAATATGCTCCATCCCATATCACCTCTCAAAGCTTCTACTGCCGTGTACCTTGCCGTGTACCGTGCCATCCTTGCTACTCTATTCTACCCCACTTATAACTTATCAATTTTACTTTCATTCCATGCAATCACATCCATACCATACATTATACTTGGCACAGCCACACTCTTCCACACTTCTCTCAGTACGTCATACTCACTCGCATCCCTGCTGCTCTTCCCAATCGACCTACCCACTGGTTCACCAAGCTTATCTTTTTCATTCTTTGCCTTTTCACATCCATTCAGACTCATTCATGTCCCTAAGTACTTGTATTCTTGTGCCTGTTTCAACTCATTCTCTCCAATTCTCCATACTACATTACTTTCATTCTCTGACCTATTCACAATCATTACCTTTCTTTTCTCCCAACTAAACTCATCCCAAAATCTCTTCCATACCTATCTACAAAATCCAGCAAACTTTGGAGCTCATCTGCCAATTCACTCATAACCACTACATCATCTGCATAAAAGAGCACACCTATCTTATCATTCCCCACACTTACTCCTGCATTCATTCTTCTCATTCTGGCTGCTAACTCTTCCATGTATTAGCTGAAAAGTGTTGGTGACAATATACATCTTTTCCTAACTCCTCTCTCACTCTTCACTCAGTCTGTTTCTATATTTAGTCTGTATTTAGCTCTCAAGTCAACATACTTGCTATGCACTATGTTGACTACCTTTGCGCTCAACCCAATCTTTTCTAAGACTCTGCTTAGCATTTCTCTATTCACCTTATCAGAAGTTTTCTCTGTATCTAGTAAACCTAAGTACAATTTATCTCCATTCCTCTTTTTTTCTCTTAATCATTTAATTCACCACAAACATATCATCCTCAGCTCTCCTAACCACACAGAATCCATTTTGTTCCTCACCTAGCACTCCAGCTCTCTCAGTCCATTTACAGTCTCTCATTCAACACTGCACAGAACACTTTCCATACTGTATTCATTAATGCACTCAGCCTATAATTCTTCAACTCATTCTTACTCTTGCATCCTTCCTTATGCAACAAAATCACCCTGCATTCATTCCACATTCTTAACACTCTATCCTCCTCCCACACCTGGTTAAATAGTTCAGTCATCCTGACAATCACAACTTCCCCTCCATTTTTATATATATCATAGCATATCTCATCTGGCCCTGCTGCCTTCTCGTTCTGCATTTTTACACATTTCTCCACCTCCTCCCTACTAATTCTCTCATCCAGTTCATCCGCATTCTTCCTCTCCAGTGTCACACATACTTCTCTCACACCAAACACCTCACCTGCACCACCCACTTTTTCCCAGAACTGTATGATTGCCTCCCTGATTCCTCCCTTCCCTGCTATAACTTCATTTTTCACTTTCAGACTCTCCACACCAACACTGACTGACATATTCTCACCTCTCATGAACTAGTACCATTCATGGCTCCCTTCCATGCCTTTCTCCCTTAAAGATTCAATCATACTCCTTTCACACTTCACTTTGACCTTCATTATCATTCGCCTTGTCAGTTGCTGTTGTTTTACATATGCTGCCCATGCATTCTGATACTCATTCTCCACCTCATTGCTTTCATGCCTTTTTCCTCAGCCATATACACTGTCTACTAATTCTCTTTCGCTCCTTCCTAGCCTCTCTGACTTCATCATTCCACCATGGTTTACATACTCTCTTCTACCTACTCTCACAAACCCTATCTGTTTCTCAGCAGCACTCTGTATATCCTCAACCAGTTTCTCATTCAAGTGCTCCACATCATACACACCTATATCATTCCAGCTTCTTTAACTCAGATCAGCCTGGAAGTTCTCCCACCCTACATCTCTCAGTCTCCACTTCTTTTTCTTGTCATTTTCATTTCATTCCCACCCTGCATCAAGCACTCCACAACCAACATATTGTGATCAGAGACAATATCAACCATATCATTCTCATCTATCTATCAACATATGTGACACAATTTCACACATTCTTCCATTCATCATCATATAGTCAAACACTGATTCATGGTCCCTTGTATTCCATGTCACTCGTCCCTCTGCCAAGGTAATATTCAGATTTTCCAACTCCATTTCGTTGACAAACTCCTCAAGCATTTCACCATTCCTGTTCATCCGTTTTCACAGTATTCCTACATATGCATTTATGTCACCCATCATTAGCACTCTTTCCTCCCCATGCTCTCTCACAACTTTCTTAAGTATGTCATACTTCCTCCTGTTCTCCCTATCAGCTCTTTCACCCATGACAATCATATACACTACAACCAGTACCATCTTCTTCATTCTGTCATGATCATTCATACATTCCACTCTCACTGCCATCACATCTTCACTGCTTTCACACTTCCCCACATCAGGCTCCTCTTCTTTCAGTTCTCTTCCTTTCTTATAGAGTAAGGCTATGCCTCCTCCCTGTGTCTCCTGTGTTTTATGCCCCTTTCCAGTCATAACATACTTGCATCCCTCCATTCATACATCATTTCTCAGGTTTGTCTCAGTGAGCCTGACTATGTCAAACTTCCACTCACTGAGCTCCTTGTATACATCCTCAAACTTCCCCACACCCCATCCTTTCACATTCATACCACCCATTTTCACATATTTACTACTAAGTTTCTTCTCTTCCACGCTTGCTGTCATCTGAGGGTCCTCCTCGTCATGCCTCATCCCTGCAGCACACTTGCCTTGCCCTCATCCACTTGGCCAGTCATCATCCTAGCTTCTCATTCCTGTTGTTGTTGATGTGGACCCCATCTCTCCTGTAGAACTTGTCCAGGTCAAGGATCCCATCCATGTCCAGGAAGCTCATGTTGCTCTTCTCTGCCATCCATTTTATCTTGATCTTCATGAGTTCTTGCATATTGTCCTGTTCATTTCTCTTATCCTTTCATACTGCACTCCTCATGGGCACTGCAGGATCCCCACCACAGTCACACTCATCTTTTTTTTTTTTTTTTTTATGTAGGAAGGATACTGGCCAAGGGCAACAAAAATCTAATAAAAAAAATGCCCACTGAAATGCCAGTCCCATAAAAGGGTCAAAGCAGTGGTCAAAAATTGGTGGATAAGTGTCTTGAAACTTCCCTCTTGAAGGAATTCAAGTCATAGGAAGGTGGAAATACAGAAGCAGGCAGGGAGTTCCAGAGTTTACCAGAGAAAGGAATGAATGATTGAGAATACTGGTTAACTCTTGCGTTAGAAAGGTGGACAGAATAGGGGTGAGAGAAAGAAGAAAGTCTTGTGCAGCGAGGCCGTGGAAGGAGGGGAGGCATGCAGTTAGCATGAAAATAGCAGTAGAAGACAGCTAGATATGCAACATTGTGGCGGTGAGAGAGGGGCTGAAGACAGTCAGTTAGAGGAGAGGAGTTGATGAGACGAAAAGCTTTTGATTCCACCCTGTCTAGAAGAGCAGTATGAGTGGAACCTCCCCGGACACGTGAAGCATACTCCATACATGGACGGATAAGGCCCTTGTACAGAGTTAGCAGCTGGGGGGGGTGAGAAAAACTGGCGGAGACGTCTCAGAACACCTAACTTCATAGAAGCTGTTTTAGCTAGAGATGAGATGTGAAGTTTCCAGTTCAGATTATAAGTAAAGGACAGACCGAGGATGTTCAGCGTAGAAGAGGGGGACAGTTGAGTGTCATTGAAGAAGAGGGGATAGTTGTCTGGAAGGTTGTGTCGAGTTGATAGATGGAGGAATTGAGTTTTTGAGGCACTGAACAATACCAAGTTTGCTCTGCCCCAATCAGAAATTTTTGAAAGATCAGAAGTCAGGCGTTCTGTGGCTTCCCTGCGTGATATGTTTACCTCCTGAAGGGTTGGATGTCTATGAAAAGACGTGGAAAAGTGCAGGGTGGTATCATCAGCGTAGGAGTGGATAGGACAAGAAGTTTGGTTTAGAAGATCATTAATGAATAATAAGAAGAGAGTGGGTGACAGGACAGAACCCTGAGGAACACCACTGTTAATAGATTTAGGAGAAGAACAGTGACCGTCTACCACAGCAGCAATAGAACGGTTAGAAAGGAAACTTGAGATGAAGTTACAGAGAGAAGGATAGAAACCGTACAAGGGTAGTTTGGAAATCAAAGCTTTGTGCCAGACTCTATCAAAGGCTTTTGATAAGTCCAAGGCAACAGCAAAAGTTTCACCAAAATTTCTAAAAGAGGATGACCAAGACTCAGTAAGGAAAGCCAGAAGATCACCAGTAGAGCGGCCTTGACGGAACCCATACTGGCGATCAGATAGAAGGTTGTGAAGTGATAGATGTTTAAGAATCTTCCTGTTGAGGATAGATTCAAAAACTTTAGATAAGCAGGAAATTAAAGCAATAAGACAGTAGTTTGAGGGATTAGAACAGTCACTCTTTTTAGGAACAGGTTGAATGTGGGCAAACTTCCAGCAAGAAGGAAAGGTAGATGTTGACAGATGGAGCTGAAAGAGTTTGACTAGGCAAGGTGCAAGCACGGAGGCACAGTTTCGGAGAACAATAGGAGGGACCCCATCAGGTCCATAAGTCTTCCGAGGGTTTAGGCCAGCGAGGGCATGGAAAACATCATTGCGAAGAATTTTAATACGTGGCATGAAGTAGTCAGAGGGTGGAGGAGAGGGAGGAACAAGTCCAGAATCGTCCAAGGTAGAGTTTTTAGCAAAGGTTTGAGCAAAGAGTTCAGCTTTAGAAATAGATGTGATAGCAGTGGTGCCATCTGGTTAAAGTAGAGGAGGGAAAGAAGAAGAAGCAAAGTTATTGGAGATATTTTTGGCTAGATGCCAGAAATCACGAGGGGAGTTAGATCTTGAAAGGTTTTGACATTTTCTGTTAATGAAGGAGTTTTTGGCTAGTTGGAGAACAGACTTGGCATGGTTCCGGGCAGAAATATAAAGTGCATGAGATTCTGGTGATGGAAGGCTTAAGTACCTTTTGTGGGCCACCTCTCTATCATGTATAGCACGAGAACAAGCTGTGTTAAACCAAGGTTTAGAAGGTTTAGGACGAGAAAAAGAATGAGGAATGTACGCCTCCATTCCAGACACTATCATCTCTGTTATGCGCTCAGCACACAAAGACAGGTCTCTGACATGGAAGCAGTAGTCATTCCAAGGAAAATCAGCAAAATACCTCCTCAGGTCCCCCCAACTAGCAGAGGCAAAACGCCAGAGGCACCTTCGCTTAGGGGGATCCTGAGGAGGGATTGGAGTGATAGGACAACATGAAGATATGAGATTGTGATCGGAGGAGCCCAATGGAGAAGAAAGGGTGACAGCATAAGCAGAAGGATTAGAGGTCAGGAAAAGGTCAAGAATGTTGGGCGTATCTCCAAGACGGTCAGGAATACGAGTAGGGTGTTGCACCAATTGCTCTAGGTCATGGAGGATAGCAAAGTTGTAGGCTAGTTCACCACGATGGTCAGTGAAGGGAGAGGAAAGCCAAAGCTGGTGGTGAACATTGAAGTCTCCAAGAATGGAGATCTCTGCAAAAGGAAAGAGGGTCAGAATGTGCTCCACTTTGGAAGTTAATTAGTCAAAGAATTTCTTATAGTCAGAGGAGTTAGGAGAGAGGTATACAGCACAGATAAATTTAGTATGAGAGAGACTCTGTAGTCGTAGCCAGATGGTGGAAAACTCGGAAGATTCAAGAGCGTGGGCACGAGAGCAGGTTAAGTCATTGCGCACATAAACGCAGCATCCAGCTTTGGATCGAAAATGAGGATAGAGAAAGTAGGAGGGAACAGAAAAGGGGCTACTGTCAGTTGCCTCAGACACCTGAGTTTCAGTGAGGAAAAGAAGATGAGGTTTAGAAGAGGAGAGGTGGTGTTCTACAAATTGAAAATTAGATCTTAGACCGTGAATGTTGCAGAAGTTAATGAAGAAAAAGTTGACGGGGGTGTCAAGACACTTAGGGTCGTCGACAGAAAGGCAGTCCGACCTGGTTAACATTTATGGTCCCCTCCCCAGATGAGGACTCCGAGGCTGGTGTAGGAGTTGCCATGATGATTTTAAAATTTTTGGGTGAAGGGTGTGTGTGTTATTAGGTGCTTGTAGTTTTGTGAGGAGGAAGAGAGTTGTCTTTAGAGGGCAGGCTGTGACTGCCCCTTTGTGTTGTGAGATACAAAGGGAAACATTCAGTGAGGTCACAGCTGGGTTTAATGATAAGTTCACAGCACCCCCTGAACAGTGCTTTAGACCTCACTGGGAGTAATTATCGTTTCGGCAGGTGTCTACTGCCTCCTCCAAGCATAATAAATTAGTGACAGAAGAGCTCCCAAATTGACAAGTTGTGTGTGTTTGTGTGTGTGTGTGTGTGTGTGTGTGTGTGTGTGTGTGTGTGTGTGTGTGTGTGGAGGGCAATGGAATATTTCAGTTTGGACACATTGGATGTAAAATAAACTAATTAACTTTCTCTCCTGAGAGTAATTGCATATTTTAAGTCTACATGGCTAAAATCTATATATCAAGGATAAAAAAAATCTTTTTATCATCCAACCTACTAGTGCACTGAGCAAAGTGAAATGTTAATTTGCAAGGTAGATTCTTACAATGAGGTTTACATATAATGGGATGTACTGTATCAATTTGAGTAATTATTAACTGAGAAATTAAAATATCAAATTGATTATGATTGAACATTGTTTAGCAAAGTATGAAATTGAGAGATTGAAATATGTCAAGTGGTTGTACTGACAAGGTTTACAGTAAAATTTTATCATTAAATCAATTATGAATGTAATACAGTTCCTCATTTTCTCAGACTCATAATCAATAAAACACTGTTCTGAATTTTTCTCTTTTATTCAGCCGACACAAGGTGGCTTTTCTGAGACAAGCAATATAGCATGTCTTGGGTAGCAAGTGAAGAAATATAGTCCTCTTTATACATATTACATACTCTATTTACCAGTTCTTCTCCATGTTAATTACAGCAACAAGTAATGTACACTTATCAGAGGAAGCCCCTGAAAACTGCCTTCAGAAGTTACAATCTCAATGTATTTTATAGTTGACATTTCTTAATTCATGCTTCTTAATTCATGGATAATCAAGCTGAATTTGGAGTACAGCAACATGATGAGATTATGTCAAATTTATACAATCAAACTACATGTTTAGAACACTGCAACAATGACAGCATGTAGGTAAGAGTGAGCTCAAACAAGACAGGACTGGCATGTCCAATATTCCATGCTACAATGTTGCTACTATGATGAGAGAACTCTTATGCAAATACAGAACTGTTCTCATTGACCAAATTTAATGAGAACATACATACATTCATGCATTCATATATTTGTACATACATACATATTGTCCATATAGTACATGCATACATACATGCACACAATTTTGTTTCTAGTTTACATTAATGATACAGTTAAAGCTCATTTGCAAATTATGTCAAGATAATGAAGGTGGAGGAGGGGGAGGACTATAGGGAGATGTAAAGGGATTTGGAGAAAATATAGCATAGCTAGGGAGTCATAAGTAGGACTTGGAATTCAAAGAAGTGTAAAATGTAAAGTTCAAGGAAAGAACAAAATGAATAAAGTAAGAATCCAAACTGGGAAATGGGCTCATTATGGAGGCCAATAACAAGAAAGATCTTGCAATAATAATTTAGGATGACCTACAATTACAGAAACACAAGTAAGACAGTTGGTGCTGCATGGATGATATGAAAATATAATAATAAGTATGATTCACCCTAAATATGCTGCAGTGATATGGTCACCAGATAAAAGACAGACAAAAGAAGAATTTTTAAAAATATAAGGGATTGCCATAAAAATCATCCCTAATCTGGCAGGTATGACATGAAGAAAAAGTGTAGAAACTGGATTTGAGATTGCTGGAAGAGAGAAGGTAAAGAGGAGATATGACAGCATTATACAAGGGATTGACTGGAATGAATCATATTGACTATGAAGATATGTTCCTGAGTGATAGAGAAATACAAGAGAACATGGAATGAAACTGATAAAATCAAGATCCATAAAAGACATTTTAAAGAGTTTAATTTTCCAGAAGTGTAGATGTATTGATAGATGGAATGGTCTGGAAAGTGACATGACCAAAGCCAAAAATATGAATAATTCTTACGCAAAGATCAATCAAATGAGATGCCAAAACAGGATCCCACAAGTGTAATTCACTTCCAGTATATCACAATTAGGTAATTAAAATTAGATAATTACATACTGTGGATGGATTTCTCTATGGTTTAGGAAAAGCAATATACAATGTTCCTAAAACATAGTAACAGCAAGTAACAAGATACCTGCTGCTAGATCAAAAGACCATCATAAGGAGGTAGCTTATATAAACTGGAAAGAGAGCACATTGCAAACTCATCAGTGATTCTCCTGTTGTCTGCTGTGCCTCAGTAATACAAGAAAGTAGTTCAGCCTCATCTCAGAAAAGATCTCCCTTTATTCTAGTACTTAACATGCAATGTGTAAATTTCAAACTTATTAACAACCCAAAATGTCTTAATTGACTCTACCTTTGAATTCTAACTTGTGGAAGGAGGCAGAAATGTCAACACAAACACCACCTAAGTGGCAACTTTCAGAAATATTCTGATTATTTTTTTCCATGTACTATTTTCTTCCCTAATTCATAAAGAGGTAGCTTATATAATGTACTGTAGCCTTCTATTTTATGTCCTCTCCATTTCTTACAAGAATTATATCAAATCTCTTTTTGACACAGTTAGTATCCATCTCTTTTTGACACAGTTAGTATCCACTTGGGCCATGGCAATTACTTACAGCAAAATAGGTAACGAGTTGGGATTATTTGCAAAATAGGTAATGAGTTGGGATTATTTATGCTGAAAGTCAGGAGGTTTGATCCCTAACCATTCTCTCTCTCTCTCTCTCTCTCTCTCTCTCTCTCTCTCTCTCTCTCTCTCTCTCTCTCTCTCTCTCTCTCTCTCTCTCTCAAGGCTATTCTTTGGATCAAATTCCTCAATATTTCACAACAAAGCATTACATATACAGCTTCAAACACAAATTTAAAGTTATACTATAAAATCACTAATGTGGTAAATGTTCTTTAGTTACTGCTATAATGGCTATCCACTTAGTTCACTAGGCACTCTTCTATTTCACATCTTAATAGTAAAGCTAAGCTCAAACTGGTGTAACTAAACCTAAATTCCTCACCTGCCACTCCTAGCTCCACAAGTGACTCTAGTAGAAAATGGAGAGATGAAAAGTGAACAGCCATCTATACAACACCCTTTCTTGTCTGGCCAGGGATTGTAGGTTGGAGTTTCCCATCTTAAAAGACTCCTTGATTTTTTTTTTTCATTAGTCTACATGATTTAATATTCTTTACTAGAATATTCTATTCTTCAAGCATTTTAAATTATGTTTCTTCATTATTTTCATAGAGAGAGAGAGAGAGAGAGAGAGAGAGAGAGAGAGAGAGAGAGAGAGAGAGAGAGAGAGAGAGAGAGAGAGAGAGAGAGAGAGAGAGAGAGAGAGAGAGAGAGAGAGAGAGAGAGATATTACTGAACATGCTGCCTAAGCAACTCAATCTAACTGCAACAATTACCCATTTCCATAAATAATCATCAAATTACCTTGCACATGCCAGTCCATTACTGCTTGTGGATGCTCACACTTACATACTACAAGTGTAGTTGCTGTCCCTTGGTCACAAAATATAGTCAGGATCATCCTGGCATACAGTAAATGCAGTCACACCACACAAGCTCATAATATATTGCTGACAACTTCTAAGAAAACATCATTAACATCACAAAAATTGAAATTGCAAAAGGCATTTGGAACACAGACTCTCCATAAATTAAGACATGTCTGCACTTACTCTAATAGGAATAAGTTTATATATTATATTAATAGGAATTTCCTCTAGTTACATTGTGAGCAACATAGTCAGCAACCAGCTCTCATGTTAATAATATGTTATTCTTAACAATGTTCTTCATTATATCAACATGACCTGAAAAATAAAACAATGAATTACTTTTACAACATCACTACCACATGCAAAGCTTATTCATATCAATCTATGTATACCTATTTACTAAACACCCTTCAATCTCTAGCAGCACTAGGTTAAGTGTGTAAAATTTACTAAATAAAATTTAGTCCAAAATTCAATTTCTTTAGCCATTTGACTACTTTGGAGATAAAACTCTTATTCCATAACATGAGGTAACTATGATGTTCAAGTTAACAGTTTTGCTTTATTATGTTGTCCATAACATGAGACTATTCCACAACAATAGGGAATAATGAAAATACCACTAAAATATGAAATGTTTCTCTCATATCTATTTCCCTTTATTTACCGTACACATAACTAAATGCTATGTTTATACTATAATAATTTAAATAGAAAAACTAGTAAAGATTGACTGACAATACTCCAGCATCATTTAATCCAGAGCCTCATTTAATCCAGCATATCTTCAGCTGCCTATAGTCTCAATCTTTTAAACATTCTGTGGTTGTGTGATTAATTCACTGCATGCAGCCACAGATGGCATAGGTGGTACCATTGCTGTATAAATTTACTCACATGTCAAAATTTCTTCCAGACAACACCTTTGTGCATGCACACTACAGTGAGAAGAGAACATCAAAACATGTATTCTCAACATTTGTAAGGAGTTATCTTATTACTATCAAATTACTATTACTTGGTTGATAAAAATCAAACAAGAAAACAAGAGTAATGCATGATAACAAAGCACCAAAACATAATGTATCAGTGAGGGTAAAAGTCTTGCCACAGAGTTTACATTTATATTGAGTTATTTTGACAAATTACTCTTGTTCTGTTTGTGAAATATAATAGGATAAAAATGTAGCAAGTAAATTCAGTACCAACTTTGGTTATGGGGAGAGATTCTGCACAAACAATTCCAGTCTATTCAAGAACTCTGCAGTGTGTGTGTGTGTGTGTGTTTACCTAGTTGTAATTTACAGGGGCTGAGCTATGCTCATGTGGTCCCGTCTCCATATCTACATTTGTCCAGTTTTTCCTTAAAGTTGTGCACACTCGTTGCTGATACTACTTCCTCACTGAGATTGTTATAAACTTCTATATTTCTCCATGGGAAACTATATTTCTTTATGTTACTCAAGCATCTTCCTTTTCTTAGCTTTTGCTGTGGCCTCATATGTAACTGGTATTTCCTACTTCTCTTAGCAGCAACTTCTCATTACCTATTTCTTCCACTCTACTCCACAATTTATATATCAGTATTAGGTCCCCCCTTTCTCTTCTTTGTTCCAATGTTGGCAGGTTAATTTCCTTTAACCTGTCTTCATGTGTTAAATCTTCCAGTTCTGGAACCATCTTTGTTGCTATTCTTTGTATCCTTTCTAGTTTTTTTACATGGTTCTTCTTAAGTGGAGACCACAATGATTCAGCATATTCAAGCTTTGGTCTAATCATGGTGGTAATTATCTTTCTCACCATATCTTTATTCATGTAGTGAAATGGTGTTACAATATTTCTCACCATTTTATATGCATCTCTGAATATCTTTTCTACAAGCTTCTCCAACTATTGACTATCATGTATTATCACTCCCAGATCTTTCTCTTCTTATACTTTTATTATTTCTTCATTTTTCATTTTATATGCCCATTTTGGTCTCTTTTCACTTTTCCCCATTTCCATTACATGATATTTTTTTCACATTAAATTCCACCTCCCATTTCTTACTCCAGTCCAGTTTTGTTTCCCTTGGCCAGTGACCCTCTTACATAAAAATCAGGAAAAGTATTAGTGCCAGCACTGATCCTTGTGGTACTCCACTATCTACATTTCTCGATCTCGATTTACTACCATTCTTATTTCTTTTCCCCTTAAGTAACTTTCCATCCATTTTTTTTTTTTTCCCCCATTTAATCCTCCTATATTTTCTAGCTTTCATAACAGTCTGTTGTGAGGAACTTTGTCAAAGGCTTTTTTTTACATTTAGATACACACATTTGCATCATCTGTAAACAAGCTCATCTAACTCTACTCCTTCAGGCATATCATTTAAGTAGATCAGAAAAAGTATTGGTGCCAGCACCGATCCTTGTGGTACTCCACTATCTACATTTTTTTTCCATTTCACTTTAACATCTTTTATTACCATTCTCATTTCTCTTCCCTTTAAGTAACTTTCCATCCAAGATTTTATTTTACTGTTTAATCTTCCTATATTTTCTAGCTTCCATAATAGTTGTGAGGAACTTTGTCAAAAGCTTTTTTTAGATCTAGATACACACAGTTTACCCATTCATCCCTCTCCTATGTTATATCAGTCACTCTTGAATAAAAGCTCATCAAATTGCTTATACATGATCACTTTTGTCTAAAACCATAGTTTTTTCTGATATTATATCATGTTTTTCTAGAAATTCTACCCACTGCTTCTTTATCCCTTTTCACATATCTTACATACTATGCTAGTCATTGATACTGGTCTATTGTTTTAGTGGTTCTTCTTTCTCTCCACTTTTATAAATTGGCACTGTCTGCTCTCTTCCATTCCTTAGGCACTCTTCCAGTTGATAAGAGCACTTTAATATGTCATACTGGCTCAATTGATTGTTTTCTGCACTCTTTTAGAATGAATCCTGATACTCTTATCTGTCCTGTTGCTTTTCTCTCTTCCAGTTCCTCCATGTTATAAGCTTCTATAATTTCCCACATTTGCTTTTCTGTCTTTTCATCTTGTCATTCATCTTTTCATTCATGTCTTTTTGGGTCTTCATATGTTTCATTTCCATCATTCAACCTTTCTAGTTTTTTCTTTTAGTTTAATTTTTCCATTTATGAATTTGTAGAACAATTCTGGTTTATCTTTGCACTTTTCAACTACAGTGCAAACTCGGTTTTCGAACTTAATTAGTTTCTGAATACCATTCAAAATCCAAAATGTTCAAGAACCAAAACTATTTTCCCCATACGAATCAATATAAAATAAATTAATCCATTCTCAGACACTGGTCCACTATGTCTTGGTGGGTAACAACCAACACTCTCACTCCTAAGATGGCCACTCCACATCTCCAGCTTAGAATTTTTTTTATCCAGAAAGGGTGCATTGAATGAACTTAGTGACACAGAACTCATCAAAAGATATTGCTTAGACCATGCAGGCATTCTCTTTGTCACCGATCAAGTGAGGGAAACCTTACAGAGTGACACAGAAAGCCGAAATGAAGGTGATCATAATATTTAGACATCTTCCTGCTGGGAAAAGCTACTGGGAAAATGCAGTTGTGCAGTAGTGATGGCATTGTGGGTCATAGAGAGAGCCACAGGAGGCTCAGGATTACTCCTGAGCGCCAAACCTCATTTGTTTACATCGAGATTCTTCAACTTCTTCAATGGGATCACATTTAACTTGTTTCAAAGACTGAATTACTGTCTTACCCACTATGTCTCTCCTCCAAATATATAAAAATGAAGGAAATATTTATAAAAACTATAAATTAGTGATAAATGGCAGCTTTTGCTACATCTTGTAGTATTTGAAATCAAGTAACTTTGTTCGAAAACCGAATTATGTTGCACCGACTGAAGCAATCGAGTTAAAAATTTTGTTTGAAAACCGAGTTGTTCGGAAAGGGAGATGTTCAGTAACCAAGGTTCCACTGTATATCCTTTTCATATTCTTTCTCTTCCTCTGTCCTTATTTTCACATATTCATTTCTTGCTTTCTTAAAGTCTTCTTTATTCATTTTTTGTTTTTACTTTTCACTCTTATCCATGCTTCCTCTCTTTTTTCTTTGCAATTGGGCATCTTGCATTGAACCGTACCTGTTTTCTTTTTTCTTAACGTTTGTATAATGGGACATATTTATTCATTCCTGTTTCATATAGTTCCATAAAAAATGTCATACTTATCTTGCACTTCATTTGCTCTTTTCCCAATTTACTTCTTTGCAATTGAGGTCACCAAAAAAATACTATGATTACTTTTGATTAATTTACTCAAACATTGAATGGTGTCTTCTATTATTTTTTTCATATTCTTCCTTGCTCTAAGAACTCATTTTGGGTAGTACATAGGTTGTTATTATTACCATCAGTATTGGGCATCTTGCATTGAACCGTACCTGTTTTCTTTTTTCTTAACGTTTGTATAATGGGACATATTTATTCATTCCTGTTTCATATAGTTCCATAAAAAATGTCATACTTATCTTGCACTTCATTTGCTCTTTTCCCAATTTACTTCTTTGCAATTGAGGTCACCAAAAAAATACTATGATTACTTTTGATTAATTTACTCAAACATTGAATGGTGTCTTCTATTATTTTTTTCATATTCTTCCTTGCTCTAAGAACTCATTTTGGGTAGTACATAGGTTGTTATTATTACCATCAGTATTTCTCCATTATTATCCTCCAAGTTAACACTCACTATTTCTGCTTTTCATTCTCCATATTTCATAGTTTTTGTCATTATCACTATACCTTGCCCTCTTCCACCAATCCTGTCTCTTCTACATACATTGTAGTTATTAATAATTACTATCTGGTTTTCTTCTTTTAATTTTGTTTCTGTTAAACACACCCCCTTTGGATTTTTCTCTTTTAAATAGTCTTGTAATTCCAGTTTTCTGTGTACCAATCTGCCTATGTTGGTATACATCACAATTTATCATTCACTTTTACTATTTTTCTCTCTTTCATTTTAATTTATTTTTCTACCTTTATGTACCATTTCCTCACTCTCTCCCAAAACTCTGCAAAATTTTTTTTTTTTTTTCTGTTCTTGATTAATTTTTCTTTTTAGCCTCTTCATACATTTCTTTAATTTTTTTTTTTTCATTCTTCTTCATCTTTGTTCTTCCTTATATATCCTTGCAATCTTCTACTTCTCTTACTTTGGATGTTCTTTCTAGTATCTCTTCTGCTGCTTACTATAATTTTAGTCTTATTTTCATAGGTCTTGCTTTGCCTTCAAGATAAGATCCCAGTCTAACTACTTATACTTCTTCCTTGAGTTTAGTGTCACCTTCATCATTTTGTTTCTTCAGCAAGTCCTTCACTGTTTTTGTTTCTTCTTTATCTCTCTTCAGTTTGTATGTTACATTTTTTTCCTTAATTCCATAAACTATAAAAACTTTTCTTCTTATCTCCTGTATCTCTTACCAAATCTTCATTGTTTTTCAGTGCCCTTATCAATTCCTTTTCTACATTTTTTTTTCTTTCAGTTGCTTCTCAATTAGTTCCTTGAAGTCAACATTTGCTTTACCATTTTTTATTTTCCAGGCTTTCACTTCATCCATGACTTCCTCTCTCACCTTCTTTCCACCTTTAACTAACTCTGCTCTCAAATCTTTATTTTCTTTCATGTTTTGTAATTCCTTATTTTTCTTAATATTTTGTTGTTCTCTCACTCTCATTTCCTCCAGTTCTGTTTTCATCTTGAAAATTTCTCCATCTTTTTCTAGATGCTTTTCCAGCTCTATTTTCATCTCCAACTCTATTTTCATCTCCTTCTGTTGTTCTGCATCACTTTCCACTTTTCTTAATCTCATTTTCAAGAACCCAATCTCACTTTCTTTTCATTGTCACTAAAACCTTCAAAGTTCATTTCACCCCTTGGTGAAAATAAGTCTGGAATTGCATAGACCATCTTTGTTTAGAAAATTGCCCTGTAGGCTGGGGCCATGCATAAGAACATAAGCATATAAGAAATAAGGGAAGCTACAAAAAGCTATCAGGCCTACATGTGACAGTCCCTGTATGAAATATACCTACCTATTTCTGCATATCATCCCCATCCATAAATCTGTCTAATCTTCTCTTTAAAGTTCCCTAATGATTCAACACTAACAACTTGCCTACCGAGTCCATTCCATTCAGCTACCACTCTATTTGAGAACCAATAAATTTTTATCTCTTTTTTAAACCAAAGTTTTCAAGCTTGAAGCTGTTATTTCTTGTTCTATCCTGGAGATTGATCCTAAGAATTTTTTTTATGTTCCTCTTGTTATAACCCTTATACCACTTAGTCTTCTTTGGTCCCCTCTTAACCTACGTCTCTCTAAGTATGTAAATTTAACGGCTTCAGTTTCACTTCATAAGGAATACTTACAAAGCAAGATTGAAGCTGTAGTGTTTCCTCACTACTGGACTACATTCACTCAATCATACCCTACAAACCACATCTCTAGCCCTTCCTGGTGGTGTTATCCACTTCCAGGTTCAGTTAATATTACAATTTCCCCATAAAGTCACTTTACACTTGGAGCAAAAAGTGTGTGTGTGTGTGTGTGTGTGTGTGTGTGTGTGTGTGTGTGTGTGTGTGTGTATTTACCTAGTTTACCTAGTTGTGGTTTACAGGAGGAGAGTAATCTCATAGTAGCCTGTCTCTATATCTATCCAGTTTGGTCTTAAAAGCATGGACAGTTTCAACATTCATAATGTCTTCAAACTTCTGCAGTTCTGTGAGAAAAACTATTCTTCTTGATGTCTCTTCTACAGTTAACTTTCTTCAACTTCTTACTGTGTCCCCTTGTACCCTATGTATCTAAATTTATAAAACATTCTTCATCCACATTTTCCATACCATTTATCATTCTATAGATGTCTATTAAATCTCCTCTCTCTCTCTCTCTCTCTCTCTCTCTCTCTCTCTCTCTCTCTCTCTCTCTCTCTCTCTCTCTCTCTCTCTCTCTCTCCTATTTTCAAAGGTAGGAATTTCTAACATTCTTAATCTCTCTTCATAGGCTGAATTACTCAACTCCAGAATCATCTGAGTGACTGTTCTTTATACTCTTTCCAATTTTATAATATTCCTCCTTGTATGAGGAGTCTACACCACTGCCGCATATTCCAATCTTGGTCTTATCATGGAAATCAACAACTTTTTTACCATTCCTTCATCTAAATATGAGAATGCCATTCTTACTTTTTTTAACAAATTCATTATCCCTCCAGTAATTTTATCAATGTGTCTGTCTGGAGTCAAATTTTCAGTAACTGTTACTCCCAAATCCATTTCTTCTTTTGATTTCTTTAACTTCACAACGTCCATCTCATAATGATATTCTATTCTTTGTTTACTCTTACCAAACTCCATTACTTTACATTTACTTAAACTGAATTACATTTGCCAAGACTTACTCCATCTATTTATCTTATTTAAATCATCTTGCAGTATCATACAGTCATTTACATTTAGTTACCTAGTTGTATTGTACATGGCACGAGCCAAAGCTCATTTTGTCTTGTCTCCATAACCATATTTATTGAGTTTCTCTTTAAACATGTACACTATCTGCCACAACCACCTCTTCCTTCAGATCATTTCAGATTTCAATAGTTTGATACAGGAAGCTGTATCTCTTGATGTCACTCGTACATCCATTCCTCTATTTTTTCCCACACCCCCTTGTCCATCTCTCTCTCTCCTCTATCTTTGGTACCAAGTCATTTCTGTCTATTCTTTCTATATTGTTTACTAATTTGTACACTGTTGTCAGGTCTCCTCTTTCTCTTCTCTCTTGTAGTGTTGGTAATCCCATCTCTTCAAGTTTTTTTCATAGCTTAAGTCTTTGAGTTCTGGTACCATCTTTGTTACTATCCTCTATATTCTTTCCAGTTTATATATCTTTTTTTCTATGTGGAGCCCAAACTACTGCTATGTATTCCAATTTAGATCGTATCATGCTTGTTATAACTTTCTTCATCATTTCTTTAAATACTTAAACACCATCCTAACATTTGTTAACAAGTCTTATGTAGAACTGAATATTCTGTTTATGTGTCATTCAGGTGATAGTGTGTCCTGAATCATTACTCCCTAATCTTTTTCTTCATTACTTTTCATTATTATTTCTCCTCCCATTTTGTAATTCCACAAAGGTCTCTTTTTACTTTTTCCTATTTCCAACATGTGCAATTTTCTGGCATTAAATTCTAGTTTCCATCTTTGGTTTCATGCATGTATCTTGTTAATAGCCTTTTGTAACTCCTTGCAGTCATTTTCATCCTTTATTATTTTCATTATTTTTGCATCATCAATGAAAAGGTTACATAACTATTTAGATCCTCTGTCATATCATTTACATATATTTGAAATATAATAGGTGCCAACACAGATCCTTGCAGTACCCCACATGTCACTTGTCACTTCTCTCCCTTGTAAATAAGCATCTATCCATCTTAATGTTGCTCCCTTTTGTTCTCCTTCATTCTCTAACTTCCACATAAGACTTTTGTGGGGGACTTTATCAAATGCTTTTTTGAGATCCAGGTATACCGCATCAACCCATCCGTCCCACACCATCTATTACTCTTGCACACCATCTATTACTCTTGTATAAAAGCTCAGTAGATTTGTGACACAGGATCTCCCTTTCCTGAATCCAAATTGCTTTTCTGTAATTATCTTTTCATCTTCTAAATATTGCATCCATCTATCTTTGATTTCTATTTCACAATGCTTGATTACAATACTTACTAGTGACATTGCTATATAATTTAATGGTTCCATTTTATTTCCTCCTTTGTATATTGGGACTATGTTAGCTCTTCCATTCCCTTGATACTTTTCCTTCTTTCAACAAGCTGTTGATTATATCCCATTTGTTCTCTGCATTCTTTTAATATCCATCCATTTACTTGATATGGTCCCATAGCTTTTCTAATATCCAGCTCTTCCAGCAGTTTCTTGGTTTCTTGTCTCTTTACTTGTATTTCCTGTATTCCCTCATTCTGTGATACCACTTTCAGTGCCAAAAAAACTGCTTTCCTTTGTAAACACTGACTGAAAACTTTCATTCATTAGTTCACTCATCTCCTCAGTAGTTTCATAAATTCTTCATTCTCTTTTTTAACTTGTTTATGTCATCCCTGTCTCATTTTTCCATTTACATATCTGTAGAAGAGTTTGGGCTCTTCCTTGCATTTTTTTTACTATGTCATTTTCAAAATTTCTTCTTCTTTTCTTATTATACCATATTCATTCTTGCCTTTCTGTATTCTTCCCTAGTATTTCTGTTCAGTTTTCTCATCAATTTCTTCCATGCCCTGTCATTTTTTGTTTTTTGCTTCTACACACCTGGCATTATACCATTCATGCTTCCCAGTTTTTCACTTTATAACTTGGTACAAACTGTTGCACCCCCCTCTCTATACTTGCTCAAAAAATATCTATTTTTCTTGCACTATTTTATTTTCAAACATCTCTTTCCAGTTCATTTTTCTGTAAAATTTATTAATCTCTGCAAAGTTTGCCTTAAAATAGTTTTGTCTCCTATTTCAAAACTGTTCATTCTTGTGCAACACTTTTTCCTCCTGCAGTACTATTTCTATTGTCACATGATGATCACTTCTTCCCAGTGGACTCAGACAATGTATACTTGATCTACTTTCTGGGTTTTTCATAAACACTAAGTCCAACTGTGATGGTTCTTCTCCTCTGCATCTTGTAAGTTCATTCATCCACTGTCTTACTGTATTCACTATAATGATATGTATAAGTTCTTCACTCCATGACCCGACATTTTCCTTCACTTCCATCTCCTCCCAGTTAGTTCCTTTAGTGTTGAAGTCACCTACTAAAAGCACTTTGTTTCTTGTTTCTAGTTGCATAATTTCATATCTATTGGTCTCCCATGCATTAGTTTTTGGTGGTATGTACATCACAATAACTTTCCTTTTTCACTTCCTCTGATCTTAATCACAACACTCAAAGCTTCTGCCATTCCACCACCATATTCCACTTCCTCAACAACAATATCCTTTTATCAATATCATCACCATTCCTCCTTCCTTTCCTTTTCTGTCTCTCCTCCATGTGCTATAACCTTCCTTTGCAAATCTCATCTTTGTTTCCTCTTTTAGTTTGGTTTCTGTTAAACATGCCACATCTGGTTTATTGTTCTTTAGGTAGTCTTTGAGTTCCAATAGGCTCGACACCAAACCATCTATATTTGTATACATAATTTTTAAACTTCCACTTGGTGATCTTCCATGGCATCTTTGTGCCACCATTTTCATGTCCACAACTTTCCAAATGAATCTCCTCACTTGTTCCTGTATTTTCTCCTTGTTTTGTGACTGGGCCTCTATTCTCAACTCTTTCAGTTTACTTCTCTCTTCTTCAATGTCTTCTTATTCATTTACCCCTCATTCCTTCTACTTCTGCCAATTTTTCTGTTCTTTGTAACACATGTTACATTGCTGTTTGTGACATGAATCTTATTTTCGTTGGTCTTGTTTTATTTTTGTTGTACTTTCCAATCCTATAAACCTCTTTAATTTGTTCACCTATTTCCTCTCCTTCCCCCCACCACTTCTGCTATAATTTCCTTAGCCCTTTTCACCTCTTCTTTCTCTCTAGCTATTTTCAAGGGTAGGTTCTTCTCCTTGATCCCAAATACCACCACACACATCTTCCTTTGTACCATGTCTCTCACAAGATTACTTTTTTTCCTTTATTATTTCAATCACTTGCTTTTCCATGTCCTTATTGTGTTCCCATTGTTGCTGCCTTATTACCTCCTCCATATCTACCTTTTGTGGTTCTCTCTCTTCTTTCTAATTTTTTACTTCTTCTGTCACTAATTCTTTTACTTTTCCAACTTTCATCTCTCTCTCTCTCTCTCTCTCTCTCTCTCTCTCTCTCTCTCTCTCTCTCTCTCTCTCTCTCTCTCTCTTTCTCTCTCTCTCTCTCTCTCTCTCTCTCTTGTAAAAGCTTTCTTTAATTCCTCATTCTCTTCCTTGAGTTTCTTGATTTCTTCACAATCCACTATTTTTGTCACCTCTTCTCTCAGTTCCTTGTTTTCTTTTTCTCTTTCCATCTCCCTCTTCTTCATCTCTATTATATCACTAGATATCTTCTTTACAATGTCACCACCCACTTCTCTCTCTTCCTTCCATATCTTTATCATCACTGCTAAGTTACGTATTTCTTCTCTTATTTTCACATTTTCTTCAGTTTCCCACATTCATATATTTATATGACCTACACTGAGATCTTCATCCTTGAATCCTTTGAAAACATTTGCTGTGCCAGTCACCATCTTCCCTCTTGATATCACTGGCAACGTTTACCTTTCACCCTTTCGGCTACTTCCCAATTTACAATTCATTTCCCCTGCACTCACACATCATACAATTCCCTATTATGGAGCCAGGACTCAAGCTTGGCCCCCCTGTACAACCAAAACCTAGTTAAATCCTTGGAGCTGCTGTGGATGCATCCGACCAGCTGGGCAGCACACGCGCATGCACGTGTGTGTTCTGTTCTCCAACTAGCCAAAAACTCCTTCATTAACAGAAAATGTCAAAACCTTTCAAGATCTAACTCCCCTCGTGATTTCTGGCATCTAGCCAAAAATATCTCCAATAACTTTGCTTCTTCTTCTTTCCCTCCTCTACTTCAACCAGATGGCACCACTGCTATCACATCCATTTCTAAAGCTGAACTCTTTGCTCAAACCTTTGCTAAAAACTCTACCTTAGACGATTCTGGGCTTGTTCCTCCCTCTCCTCCACCCTCTGACTACTTCATGCCACCTATCAAAATTCTTCACAATGATGTTTTCCATGCCCTCGCTGGCCTAAACCCTTGGAAGGCTTATGGACCTGATGGGGTCCCTCCTACTGTTCTCCGAAACTGTGCCTCCGTGCTTGCACCTTGCCTAGTCAAAATCTTTCAGCTCTGTCTGTCAACATCTACCTTTCCTTCTTGCTGGAAGTTTGCCTACATTCAACCCGTTCCTAAAAAGGGTGACCGCTCTAATCCCTCAAACTACCGTCCTATTGCTTTAATTTCCTGCCTATCTAAAGTTTTTGAATCTATCCTCAACAGGAAGATTCTTAAGCATCTATCACTTCACAACCTTCTATCTGATCGCCAGTATGGGTTCCGTCAAGGCCGCTCTACTGGTGATCTTCTGGCTTTCCTTACTGAGTCTTGGTCATCTTCTTTTAGAGATTTTGGTGAAACTTTTGCTGTTGCCTTGGACATATCAAAAGCCTTTGATAGAGTCTGGCACAAAGCTTTGATTTCCAAACTACCCTCCTACGGTTTCTATCCTTCTCTCTGTAACTTCATCTCAAGTTTCCTTTCTGACCGTTCTATTGCTGCTGTGGTAGACAGTCACTGTTCTACTCCTAAATCTATTAACAGTGGTGTTCCTCAGGGTTCTGTTTTGTCACCCACTCTCTTCTTATTATTCATTAATGATCTTCTAAACCAAACTTCTTTGTCCTATCCACTCCTACGCTGATGATACCACCCTGCACTCTTCCACTTCTTTTCATAGACGTCCAACCCTTCAGGAGGTAAACATATCACGCAGGGAAGCCACAGAACGCCTGACTTTTGATCTTTCTAAAATTTCTGATTGGGGCAGAGCAAACTTGGTATTGTTCAATGCCTCAAAAACTCAATTCCTCCATCTATCAACTCGACACAACCTTCCAGACAACTATCCCCTCTTCTCCAATGACACTCAACTGTCCCCCTCTTCTACACTGAACATCCTCGGTCTGTCCTTTACTTATAATCTGAACTGGAAACTTCACATCTCATCTCTAGCTAAAACAGCTTCTATGAAGTTAGGTGTTCTGAGACGTCTCCGCCAGTTTTTCTCACCCCCCCAGCTGCTAACTCTGTACAAGGGCCTTATCCGTCCATGGATGGAGTATGCTTCACATGTCTGGGGAGGTTCCACTCATACTGCTCTTCTAGACAGGGTGGAATCAAAAGCTTTTCGTCTCATCAACTCCTCTCCTCTAACTGACTGTCTTCAGCCTCTCTCTCACCGCCGCAATGTTGCATATCTAGCTGTCTTCTACCGCTATTTTCTTGCTAACTGCTCTTCTGATCTTGCTAACTGCATGCCTCCCCTCCTTCCGCGGCCTCGCTGCACAAGACTTTCTTCTTTCTCTCACCCCTATTCTGTCCACCTTTCTAACGCAAGAGTTAACCAGTATTCTCAGTCATTCATCCCTTTCTCTGGTAAACTCTGGAACTCCCTGCCTGCTTCTGTATTTCCACCTTCCTACGACTTGAATTCCTTCAAGAGGGAGGTTTCAAGACACTTATCCACCAATTTTTGACCACTGCTTTGACCCTTTTATGGGACTGGCATTTCAGTGGGCATTTTTTTTATTAGATTTTTGTTGCCCTTGGCCAGTATCCTTCCTACATAAAAAAAAAAAAAAATGTTTACCTAGACCTAGATGTATTGTACAGGGCACAAGCCAAAGCTCATTTTGTCCTGTCTCCATAACCATATTTATCCAGTTTCTCTTTAAACATGTATACACTGTTTGCCACAACCACCTCTTCCATTCCAGATTTCAATAGTTCGACAAGGGAAGCTGTATTTCTTGATGTCACTCGAACATCCACTCTTCTTTATTTTCTTCCTATGCCCCCTCATCCATCTCTCTCCCTCCTCCATCTGTGGTACCAAGTCATTTCTGTCTATTATTTCTATATTGTTTACTAATTTGTACATAAGAACATAAGAAATAAGGGAAGCCACAAGAAGCCACCAGGCTTACACATGGCAGTCCCTGTATGAAATATACCTACTTATTTCCACCATCATCCCCATCCATAAATTCATCTAATCTTCTCTTAAAGCTCCCTAATGTCTGAGCACTAACAACATGATTAGTGAGTCCATTCCATTCATCTACAACTCTGTTTGAGAAACAATTTCTTCCTGTCTCTTTCTTAAACCAAAATTTTTCAAGCTTAAACCCATTATTTATTGTTCTTTCCTGGTTGCTGATCCTAAGAATTTTGCTTACGTCCCCCTTGTTATAACCCTTATACCACTTAAAGACTTCTATCAGGTCCCCTCTTAACCTATGTCTCTCTAAAGAATGTAAATTTAACAGCTTCAATCTTGCCTTGTAAGGAATACTCCTCATCCCCTGTATCCTTTTAGTCATCCTCCTTTGTAATGATTCTAATAGAACTATATCCTTCCTGTAATGTCAGGACCAGAACTGCACAGTGTAGTCTAGATGAGGTCTGACCAGTGCCAAATATAACTTTAATATTACTTTGGGCCTTCTACTTTTAACACTCCTAAAAATGAATCCTAATACCCTATTTGCCCTGTTTTTTTTTTTTTTTTTTTTATGTAGGAAGGACACTGGCCAAGGGCAACAAAAATCCAATAAAAAAATATGCCCAGTTAAATGCCAGTCCCATAAAAGGGTCAAAGCAGTGGTCAAAAACTGATGAATAAGTGTCTTGAAACCTCCCTCTTGAAGAAATTCAAGTCATTGGAAGGTGGAAATACAGAAGCAGGCAGGGAATTCCAGAGTTTACCAGAGAAAGGGATGAATGATTGAGAATATTGGTTAACTCTTGCGTTAGGGAGGTGGACAGAATAGGGGTGAGAGAAAGAAGAAAGTCTTGTGCAGCGAGGCCATGGAAGAAGGGGAGGCATGCAGTTAGCAAGATCAGAAGAGCAGTTACCATGAAAATAGCGGTAGAAGACAGCTAGATATGCAACATTGCGGGGGTGAGAGAGAGGCTGAAGACAGTCAGTTAGAGAAGAGGAGTTGATGAGATGAAAAGCTTTTGATTCCACCCTGTCTAGAAGAGCAGTATGAGAGGAACCCCCCCAAACATGTGAAGCATACTCCATACATGGACCGATAAGGCCCTTGTACAGAGTTAGCAGCTGGGGGGGTGAGAAAAAGTGGCGGAGACGTCTCAGAACGCCTAACTTCACAGAAGCTGTTTTAGCTAGAGATGAGATGTGAAGTTTCCAGTTCAGATTATAAGTAAAGGACAGACCGAGGATGTTCAGTGTAGAAGAGGGGGACAGTTGAGTGTCACTGAAGAAGAGGGGATAGTTGTCTGGAAGGTTGTGTCGAGTTGACAGATGGAGGAACTGAGTTTTTGAGGCATTGAACAATACCAAGTTTGCTCTGCCCCAATCAGAAATTTTAGAAAGATCAGAAGTCAAGCATTCTGTGGCTTCCCTGCGTGATGTGTTTACCTCCTGAAAGGTTGGACGTCTATGAAAAGACGTGGAAGAGTGCAGGGTGGTATCATCAGCGTAGGAGTAGATAGGACAAGAAGTTTGGTTTAGAAGATCATTAATGAATAATAAGAAGAGAGTGGGTGACAGGACAGAATCCTGAGGAACACCACTGTTAATAAATTTAGAAGAACAGTGACCGTCTACCACAGCAGCAAAAGAATGGTCAGAAAGGAAACTTGAGATGAAGTTGCAGAGAGAAGGATAGTAACTGTAGGAGGGTAGTTTGGAAATCAAAGCTTTGTGCCAGACTCTATCAAAAGCTTTTGATATGTCTAAGGCAACAGTAAAAGTTTCACCAAAATCTCTAAAAGAGGATGACCAAGACTCAGTAAGGAAAGCCAGATGATCACCAGTAGACCGGCCTTGACGGAACCCATACTGGCAATCAGGTAGAAGGTTGTGAAGTGATAGATGTTTAAGAATCTTCCTGTTGAGGATAGATTAAAAAACTTTAGATAGGCAGGAAATTAAACCAATAGGATGGTAGTTTGAGGGATTAGAACGGTCACCCTTTTTAGGAACAGGTTGAATGTAGGCAAACTTCCAGCAAGAAGGAAAGGTAGATGTTGACAGACAGAGCTGAAAGAGTTTGACTAGGCAAGGTGCAAGCACGGAGGCACAGTTTCGGAGAACAATAGGAGGGACCCCATCAGGTCCATAAGCCTTCCAAGGGTTTAGGCCAGCGAGGGTATGGAAAAACATCACTGCCAAGAATTTTAATACGTGGCATGAAGTAGTCAGAGGGTGGAGGAGAGGGAGGAACAATCCCAGAATCGTCCAAGGTAGAGTTTTTAGCAAAGGTTTGAGCGAAGAGTTCAGCTTTAGAAATGGATGTGATAGCAGTGGTGCCATCTGGTTAAAATAGAAGAGGGAAAGAAGAAGCAAAGTTATTGGAGATATTTTTGGCTAGATGCCAGAAGTCATGAGGGGAGTTAGATCTTGAAAGGTTTTGACATTTTCTGTTAATGAAGAAGTTTTTGGCTAGTTGGAGAACAGACTTGGCATGGTTCCAGGCAGAAATATAAAGTGCATGAGATTCTGGTGATGGAAGGCTTAAGTACCTTTTGTGGGCCACCTCTCTATCATGTATAGCATGAGAACACGCTGTGTTAAACCAAGGTTTAGAAGGTTTAGGATGAGAAAAAGAGTGAGGAATGTACACCTCCATGCCAGACACTATCATCTCTGTTATGCGCTCAGCACACAAAGACGGGTCTCTGACATGGAAGCAGTAGTCATTCCAAGGAAAATCAGCAAAATACCTCCTCAGTTCCCCCCCAACTAGCAGAGGCAAAACGCCAGAGGCACCTTCGCTTAGGGGGATCCTGAGGAGGGACTGGAGCGATAGGACACGATAAAGATATGAGATTGTGATCAGAGGAGCCCAATGGAAAAGAAAGGGTGACAGCATAAGCAGAAGGATTAGAGGTCAGGAAAAGGTCAAGAATGTTGGGCGTATCTCCAAGACGGTCAGGAATACGAGTAGGGTGTTGCACCAATTGCTCTAGGTCATGGAGGATAGCAAAGTTGTAGGCTAGTTCACCACGATGGTCAGTGAAGGGAGAGGAAAGCCAAAGCTGGTGGTGAACATTGAAGTCTCCAAGAATGGAGATCTCTGCAAAAGGGAAGAGAGTCAGAATGTGTTCCACTTTGGAAGTTAAGTAGTCAAAGAATTTCTTATAGTCAGAGGAGTTAGGTGAGAGGTATACAGCACAGATAAATTTAGTATGAGAGTGACTCTGTAGTCGTAGCCAGATGGTGGAAAACTCGGAAGATTCAAGAGCGTGGGCACGAGAGCAGGTTAAGTCATTGCGCACATAAACGCAGCATCCAGCTTTGGATCGAAAATGAGGATAGAGAAAGTAGGAGGGAACAGAAAAGGGGCTACTGTTAGTTGCCTCAGACACCTGAGTTTCAGTGAGGAAAAGAAGATGAGGTTTAGAAGAGGACAGGTGGTGTTCTACAGACTGAAAATTAGATCTTAGACTGCGAATGTTGCAGAAGTTAATGAAGAAAAAGTTGAGGGGGGGGTGTCAAGACACTTAGGGTTGTTGACAGAAAGGCAGTCCGACCTGGGGACATTTATGGTCCCCTCCCCAGATGGGGACTCCGAGGCTGGTGTAGGAGTCACCATGATGATTTTAAAATTTTTGAGTGAAGGGTGTGTGTGTTATTAGGTGCTTGTAGTTTTGTGTGGAGGAAGAGAGTTGTCTTTAGAGGGCAGGCTGTGACTGCCCCCTTGTGTTGTGAGACACAAAGGGAAACGTTCAGTGAAGTCACAGCTGGGTTTAATGATAAGTTCACAGCACCCCCTGAACAGTGCTTTAGACCTCACTGGGAGTAATTATCGTTTCAGCAGGTGTTTACTGCCTCCTCCTGCTCCTCTGGCATCTATGCGTTGCTTTCTTAGACAGAGTTCAGAGCTAACTATAACTCCTAAATCTTTTTTGTACCCTGAACCTACCAGAGTTTCACTGTTTAATGTGTACTTACTGTGTGCGTTTCCTCTACCTGCGCTAAGTACTTTGCATTTGTTGATATAAGAACATAAGAAATAAGGGAAGTTGCAAGAAGCGACCAGGCTTACACGTGGCAGTCCCTGTATGAAATATACCTACCTATTTCCATCTATTATCCCCATCCATAAACTTGTCTAATCTACTCTTAAAGCTCTCTAGTGTCCTAGCACTAACAACATGATTACTGAGTCTGTTCCACTCATCTACCACTCTATTTGAGAACCAATTTTTTCCTATCTCCTTCGTAAAACCTAAATTTTTCAAGCTTGAACCCATTATTTCTTGTTCTACCGTGGTTGCTGATCCTAAGAATTTTGCTTACATCCACCTTGTTATAACCCTTATACCACTTAAAGACTTTTATCAGGTCCCCTCTTAACCTACATCTCTCTAATGAATGTAAATTTAACAGCTTCAACCTCACCTCGTAAGGAATACTCCTCATCCCCTGCATCCTTTTAGTTATTCTCCTCTGTACTGATTCTTTCTCACCTTTCTCACCAGACGCAAGGTAGGCAATGCCTGTCAGTGTCCGGCCTCTACGAATCTTCTCCAAAGGTCTCTATCCATGAAATCCTCATCTCTGGTTATTTCTTGTAGATTTCTTCCTCTTTGTTCAGTAGCTTCTTCAACTCCCTGCATCCATCGCTTCCTAGGTCGTCCCACCGGCCTCCTTTGCCTAAAGGAACCCATTCCAGAAACTTCCTTGCGTATCTTGTATCTTCCATTCTTTGGACATGTCCATACCATCTCAATTTGTTCTTTTCAACTATCTTCAGTACAGATGTTATCCCTAATCTCTCTCTGGTTTCTTCATTTCTAATTCTATCAAGTCTGGTCACACCTCGGATCATTCTCAGAACTCTCATTTCTGCTGCTTGTATTTGTGAAGATGTTCTTGTTGTCAGTGTCCAAGTTTCTGACCCATATAGAAGTACTGGTCTTAGTATTGTTGTAAATATTATGGTTTTAGCTTTTGTTGGAATATTCTTATCTTTAAGTATGGGATACAATGCACTGACATTTGCATTGTACTTCTGTATTCTATTTAAAATTTCTATATTCTGTCTGTTTTCCTCGTCGAAAAGTACTCCCAGATAACAAAATTTGTCGGTCTGCTTCAGTTTAACGTTTTCTATGTAAATATTACATTCCTCCTTTATTCTGCCAACTTTCATTATTTCTGTTTTTTGTTTGTTCATTCTCATTCCTTCCCTATTTAAGACATCATTCCATCTTGTCATGGCCTCTTGAAGATCTTGTTGGCTTCCTGTCACGACAGCGACATCGTCTGCATAGGCCAGCGTGATATCTTTATCCTCCCTTACACACACTTCCTTCAGGCATCTGTCCATGTATATAATGAATAGCAAAGAAGAGAGCACTCCCCCTTGTCTCACTCCTGTCTTAATGCTAAACCATTCACTCTCCAGCTCTCTCTTCTTGACTCTGCTCTCCGTGTTCTTATATATACTCTTAATTACTCGTATCAGTTTAGAGTTTATGCCGTAGTCTTGATGTTGTAAGACTCTCCACAAGCAATCTCTTCTAATTCTATCAAAGGCTTTTTCCAGATCTATAAAAGCCACATATTTATCAATGCTCCACTCCCAACTCTTCTCCATTATCATCTTTAAAGTGAACACTAGATCTGTCGTGCTCCTATTGGGCCTGAAACCATACTGCCATATTCCTAGTTTCTCCTCGACACAGGTTCTTAATCTTTTCTCAACTATTCTTTCATACAATTTTCCAACATGAGATAACAGGGATATACCTCTATAATTTGCACAATCTGTTTTACTGCCTTTCTTATATATTGGACATACTATTGCTTTGTGCCAGTCATGGGGCACTTTCTCCTCTTTCCACGCATTACTGAAAATGTACCTCATCCACTCTACACATTCTTCCCCAGCAGCTTTAAATAGCTCTATAGGGAGCTCGTCGTCCCCTGGGGCTTTGCCGCTTCTCATCTTCTTTAGTGCCTCCTTCACTTCCTCTATACTGATCTCATTTGGGTTCTCTCCTTGTTCCTCCTGTATATCTAGATTCTGCTCTTCATCCACTTCCACATCCTCCACATTTAGAAGTTCTTGGAAGTATTCTCTCCATCTTTCTTCAATCTCCTGTGGTTTTGTTAGTAGTTCTCCTGTTTTGTTCATTATTGCATATGTTGATTCATTATTTCCTTTCCTATAGTTCTTAGCCATGCTATACAATAATTTTCTTGTTCCTTCTACGTCACTCTCTAGATCTTGACCAATCTTGATCCACATGTCCTCCTTGGCTGCTCTTTTGGTTGCTTCTGCACTGTTTCGTTTATCTACGTAATCTTCTCTATCTTCAATGTTTCTTGTTTTCATCCATTTTCTGAAAGATCTTGTTTTTTTACTTTGACAGCTTCCTTAACATCATAAGTCCACCATGCAGTACTTTTCTTTTTGGTTCCATATTTGATTTTAATACCAACTGTCTCCTCAGCTGCCCCATACACAGTGTTCTTGAATTTATTCCATTGTTCTTCTATGTTCATTTCTTCCAATTCCAGTTTGGTTGGTTTTCGTAATGTTACCAGTTGCCACAGTGCTTGCTTCTTCTCTTCGTCCTTGAGATTTTCCAGTTTGAATCTCTTTTGCTTTTTCTTGACTTTTTCCTTTGGTTTTACAATTTTCAATTTAGCCACCACCAACCTGTGGTCAGAGTCTAAGGACACAGATGGTATGGTCCTAACATCTTTAAATGTGTTTTTCTTGTTGGTGAGAAACAGGTCAATCATTGACCTCTCAGTATATCCTTGTTGTGCTGCATTCCACCGATACCGTGTCCATTTATGGCTCTCCTGATGTTTATAATAAGTATTCATAATGGACATGTTATTCATCACACAATAATCTATTATTCTTTCTCCCTCCTGGTTCCTTTCGCCAATGCTAAACTCTTCGATGACGTGCTCTATTCCATCTCTATTCTGTCCGACATGTCCATTCATGTCTCCCATGACAATGACATTCTCGTGATGTCTTATTGTTTCTGTCATTTCCTGTAGAGTTTCATAAAACTGCTCTTTCTCCCTCAGACTTCTGCCCTGTTGTGGAGCATATGTTTGGATAATGCTAATTTTTGTCTGTTCTATAGTTAACGTTATACCCATCACTCTCTCATTTCTGCAGTCCATACTGTCCATCCTTTCTGCCATCAGTGGTGACATCATTATAGCAACCCCATGTCTTCCATCCTCATTACCACTATACTCATATATGATCTTATAATTTTCCTGTAATGTTTTTTCTCCTTTCCCTTTGATTCTAGTTTCACATAATCCAACAATTTCCAGCTTTCTTTCCTTCATCATCTCTATTATTTCCTCTTCTTTATGCTTGAATGTTGCCAAGTTTATCGTTGCAATCTTTATTGTCTTTTGTTTCCTATTTTCATGTCCAGTTCCATTCCGGTTCGTTACCCTTTGGTCAGTCCGATTCCGAGGCACGTTCTGCATTTCTTGAGCAAAAACTGTAACACCAGTGGCTTGCTAGGCCTATCCTGGCTCTTCGGAACTGTTAATTAGTCCTTTCCTGCTGCTTATTGCCCCCAACTGGTTACAGGGAATCTCCTACTAGTCCCCGGGCAAGCCTGCAGGTTAGGATAAGCCGCGACACTTCTTCAAAGTTACACAGTTCCTTGTTCATGTGGAGTAGGCCCATGAACCGTGTACTGATTCTAATAGACCTATATCTTTCCTGTAATGTGGGGACCAGAACTGCACAGCGTAGTCTAGATGAGGTCTGACCAGCACCAAGTATAACTTTAATATTACTTCCAGCCTTCTACTTTTAACACTCCTAGAAATGAATCCTAGTACCCTATTTGCCCTGTTTCTGGCTTCTATGCATTGTTTCCCTAGACAGAGTTCAGAGCTAACTATAACTCTTAAATCTTTCTTGTTCCCTGTACCTACCAGAGTTTGGTTGTTTAATGTGTACCTATTGTGTGGGTTTCCTCTACCTACGCTAAGCACTTTGCATTTATTGATATTAAATTACATTTGCCATCTATCCGCCCATTCATTCATTCTATCTAAATCTGCCTGCAAGGCGATGGCATCCGATTCTGACCTAATTAATCTACCTATCTTTGTGTCATCCACAAATTTACTAACATCACTACTAATTCCACTATCCAAGTCATTGATATATATTAGAAATAACAATGGCCCTAATACTGATCCCTGTGGCACCCCACTAATTACATGACCCCACTCGGATTTCAAGCCGTTTATTACCACTCTCTGTCGCCTGTCACTAAGCCATGACCCTATCCAGCCTAACACCTTCCCATCTATCCCGTGTGCCCTAAACTTTCTCAGGAGCCTTTGATGGGGTACCTTGTCAAATGCTTTACTAAAGTCCAGATATAAGATATCATAACTATCACCATTATCTACTGCCTCGTACACCTTACTGTAAATTTAAACTTAACAAGTTTGTCAGGCAAAACTTCCCCTTCGTGAAGCCATGCTGTGACTGATTTATCAAGTTATGTTTGTCTAAATGTTCCCTAATGTTCCTCGCTATTATTGACTCTAACATTTCACCTACAACTGAAGTTAAGCTGACAGGTCTATAATTAGACGCTAAAGTTTTATCTCCTCTCTTAAAGATGGGTACTACATTAGCCTGCCTCCACATTACTGGTACCTCACCCGACGCCAGTGATTTCCTAAAGACAGAAACTAACGACTCACTAATAATCTCTTTGCATTCCTTAAGTACTCTGGGATATATTTCATCAGGTCCTGATGTCTTGAACTTTTTTCAGCCTATCTATCTCCTGTTCCACTATCTCCCTAGTTATGGAAATATCTGTCAGCTTCTCATTCTCATCTGCTCTAAACACCTGTTCACTATCTGGCATATCCTGCATGTTTTCCTGGGTGAAGACAGTTAAAAAATAGTAATTCAGAAGTTTACTAATCTCCTCCCCAGAACTAACCAGCTCTCCATCTGCTGTCTTTAATGGACCTATAGTATCCTTATTCTTCGTCCTGTATACCTGATAAAATCCCTTGGGGTCCGTCTTCACCTGGCTGGCTACCTTTAATTCATAATTGTCCTTAGCTTTCCTTGTTAACTTCCTGACTGTTCTAATTCATTATATTGTGACCTTAAAACTTCTTCACCTGCCCTTAATCTCTTATATATACTTCTCTTACACCCTATATAATGCTTTAACCTAGCAGTCATCCACTTAGGGTCATTTTTTTTGTGATCTTATTGTCCTATACCGGATATTTGCTAACAGACCTGTGTGAACTTTATCTACGAAATATTTATACAATTCATCTACATTTACCTCACCTAATCCCCTCATCTCGGCCCCTACCATCCTCTCCACTCCCTCATCTACTCACCTCGACCTCACCTCTCTCATTTCAGCATGACCTGACATTCCAACATACACCTATCTCCCCCTTCCTCTTTCCTCCTCCCCTTCCGGACACATCTTCCCTCCTCTTGTCCAACACCCTCAAGCCTCACCTCACCTCTCTCATCCTGCCTTATCTCTCTGAACTCCGTCCCTGACCTGACCTCACCCTGCATCCCTTGCCAGTCCACTCCTTGGAGGTACTTTTTTAATTCTTCAAAATCTGCTCTCCTATTATTAAACTGCATTTGCCATGTTTGTCCATTCGTTCATCCCATCTACCATATTTGATGGCTCATAAGACGCACCTTTTCTCCAAAAAAAAAAAGTCTCAGGAAATGAGCCTGCGTCCTATGATGCCAAGGTTCAGCATTGAGGTAGTGGTTGGTGGTAAGTCTATGGCAACAGAGGCTCTAAAATCAAACCCCAGACATCTTTGCACATGTAAACAAAGTGATAATTGGTACTACACCACAAAACAACTCTTTCTTTCAAGGTAACTATATACAATAGGTCATACTTACTGATAATTCACACAGAATGACACCAGTCAGGAAGAATTTGCCTAAGTGACCATGCACCACGCATTGCATGTACCAAAACAAACACATGATTGGTTAAGCACCGAACCCAGTAACACAGGTAAGCTTCACTGTGTTCTTTACAGTGTGATGCCATTAGTCCTTGAGGTAAGACACACTTTCATACAATTAAAATTGCACCTATCTTTTATCATTCTTATGAACAAACTTTATTACCCCTGTAGTCTCTCACAGTCACTGCCAATGCCATATACCAGGTACATGTTTACATCTCACAACAGGATTGGTAAACAGGCTACTAGCAAATATTTACGTTTTTAAATGCAAAATACTGGGATCTAATAATGATCTAAGTGCATGTGAGAGTCTTTGAATGTCAGGTGAAATCCTTCACTTCATGTTCAGAGCTTAAATCTGCTCATTTATCTTTTTTTTTTTTCATTTCAATGTTTGCCAAAACTGGGTGCATCTTATGAGCCCATGCGTCTTTATGAGCCATCAAATACAGTAAATCTGCCTGCAAGGTGATAGCATCCAATTCTGTCCTAATTAATCTATTCTTGTGTCATCCGCAAATTTATTAACATCACTAATAATTTCGCTATCCAAGTCATTGATATATATTAAAAACAACAATGGCCCTAATACTGATCCATGTGGCACCCCACTAATTACATGATCCCACTCAGATTTACAGCTGTTTATTCCAACTCTCTCTATCGCCTGTCACTTAGCCATGACCTTATCCAGCCTAACACTTTCCCATTCATCCTGTATGTCCTAACCTTTCTCAGGAGCCTGTGATGGGGCACCTTATCAAATGCTTTACTAAAGTCCAGATATAAGATGTTATAACTATCACTATTATCTGCTGCCTCGTGCACATTACTGTAAAAATTTAACAAGTTCGTCAAGCAAGACTTCCCCTTTGTGAAGCCATGCTGTGGCTGATTTATCAAGTTATGTTTGTCTAAATGCTTCCTAATGTTCTTTGCTATTACTGACTACATTATTTTACCTACAACAGAAGTTAAGCTGACAGGTCTATAATTATATGTTAAAGTTTTATCTCCTTTCTTAAAGATGGGTACTACATTAGCCTGTCTCCACATTACTGGTACCTCACCTGACTCAAATGATTTCCTAAAGACAGAAACTAATGGCTCACTAATAACCTCCTTGCATTCCTTAAGTAATCTGGAATATATTTCATCTGGTCTTGGTGTCTTGAACTATTTTAGACTATCTATCTCCTGTTTCACTATCTCCTTAGTTATGGTAATATCTGTCAGCTTCTCATTCTCATCTGCTCTAAACATCTGTTCACTATTCGGCATATCCTGCACGTTTTCCTGGGTGAAGACAATTAAAAAATACTTATTCAGAATTCTACTAATCTTCTCCCCAGAACTCAGGTCTCCTTTCTCTTCTCTCTTGTAGTGTTGGTAAGATCATGATCAAGTAATGATGCAATGGTTTTGGCAGTGAAGGAAAAATGGTGTGAACCTATCTGGCACAATAATGGTGAAACAAGTTAAGATGTTTCATAGGATTTGGTTTGAAACATCACTGAGTATACTGAATGGTGGTTGCAGAGATTCCAGAACAAACACAGCACTTCTGTACATAAGGTTTGTGGACAAAAATGACTGACAAATGAGGAAGGAGCAACAGAATATCAATGAGTTTGCAAGGCTTGATTCTTGTTTCCTATTTCATTAATATTTGTGTTTAATTTTACATTTAGTACAATAGCAGTTTGATTTTATTTGGAAACATTCTTCGCCACACCAGGCTTTTTTTTATTTTGGAAGCGTTCTTCACCACACCAGGCATTATCTAAGTACTTTTAGACACATTGAGAGGTATATTAGAGGTGTCAAGGAGTAAACCTTAGTTTATCCAGGAAAATGGTTAATTCAGGATAACTTTAGAACCAAAGGATGCTGAAGTATCAATGGTCAACCTGTATATGATAAATATTTTTCATACAATTTTCAGTTACATTTCTCTTACAAAAGAACTTTCTTAAAATTCTCTTAAAATTAGAATTAAATTATCATTCAATAATCATTCATGATGATAATGAACATCATCATCATCAACAGGTCTCTAATGCTTAAGTACTGATAAATAGAGTACTCACCCATCTGTAGATTGATATACATGGCCAGCATGATGACCTGTGCTGGCATATTTCCATTGCTTTCAGTCCAAACCTGAAATAATACAAGAAATAAGAATGAAGGGACAGAAGAAAAGTAAATTTGAAAAAATAATCTGCAATACAAGCTGGATAGTCTAAACCACATTGTAGTGGCCAGTGGGATCACCATATTCAAATGCCTTTTGCACCCTTTACAATAATAATAAAAATCAATCTCTCTATCTATATCTATATACCTGGCTGGCAATCACACGCAAGGTAGCCCAGACAAAGCACCACAAACTTACACATGCATCATTCATGCATGCTCCTAGTCCTGTCAGACCCTGGTGGAAAGTGACTGTCTCATGGCCCACCGTACCACATCCCAGGAACCCAGGCACAACACAGCTAATCATAACAACACACATAATCATAGCAAGGCTTGACAACAGACACTGGTTTACCCCCTGGCTGCCTCACAATGACTGTTCCCTATCCTGCACCTACTCCAATCCTGAGACCACAGCAGATGCAGGATTCTTCCTGCAGAGTGCCCTTCACTCTAACAAGGTCCAAATGCCAATAGGCCCCACCAAGTGTGCCTACACCCACTCCCAGGGGTTGACAAGACCATGTCATTTTTATGCACTCACCACTGCTGCTCTCCATTCACCTCTATCACACAATCACTCTTGCTTGCTGTAGTCATTTCTCTCTCATTCATTGCTCTCTTCACATAGTTCATCTACTCCAAGCATAGACTTCCTCTTAACCTTTCATCTTGCACATCTGACCCCATTATTCTTTTTACTAATGTACTACTATCCTCCATCTCTCCACATACCCAAACCATTTTAACCCATACTGATCTGCTCATCCATTCAACTCTCTCAAAATACCAGTTCTTATTTCTCAGTCTATCCCTTCAAAATAATAATAATAATAATAATAATAATAATAATGATAATAATAATAATAACAATAATAATAATAATAATAATAATAATGATAAAAGCAAATTAATATTATATTTCACATGCTAGTATTTATGATTTTTACATTTCAAATTCTTTATATTTAAAATATTACATTTGCTGAACTAGGTCCCTGTGCATTTTCTTTATCACTCAAGTATGAAAGATATACAATATACTTCAAGATTCATATATACCAAAGACTAAAAAAAATACAAAGTTATGAGTGAAAATTTCTGCAAGATTATTTTCCAACTTAACAATGTTGGCATTTACTCACCTCTTTCAGCAGGTTATTTGCTTTCTCCCACTCACCACGCAGGGCATATGCTACACTCAAGTTGTACCGCATCACCTGCATGGCAGTGGTAGCAGTGGTGTTGAGCCAACCTAAGAAAGACAGAGAACTCATGGAAAAGTGGCAGAGGAGCCCCTCTCACTCCCCCACCCCTCAGAACATAAGTGATTTGCTAACTGTTGACCAGTGGACCTTTACAGCAGAACTTGGGCCTAGTTATCCTTTTCATTACTCTCCTAGGTTAATCATTTTCCTAATCCTTTCCTAATCTAGCAAGTCTCTCTCTGGCCCATATTCTGAAATGCTAAGCTCTCTCAATACAACTATTTGCAAAGGCCACATAGATGATTAGCCAAAGTTTTCAAAAATATTTCTCCTGTTTATAATGTAGAAATCTTGTTAATGTACCACCCTTAAAAGCCTATGCAAGTTCAAATAGAAGCTTTTAAATATGGCAGAGGTCCAACATAAAAGGGTTTCAGAATATGGTCCTCTCTCTCTCTCTCTCTCTCTCTCTCTCTCTCTCTCTCTCTCTCTCTCTCTCTCTCTCTCTCTCTCTCTCTCTCTCTCTCTCTTTCTCTCTCTCTCTCTCATTCTTCATGTGTGTGTGTGTGTGTGTGTGTGTGTGTGTGTGTATGTGTGTATGTGTGTGTGTGTGTGTGTGTGTGTGTGTGTGTCTATATAAGGAGCAGTTAGTAGACTCCTCCCAAAACAATAATTACTCCCAGTGAGGTTTCAAGCACTGGATCATGAGGTGCTGTAAACTTATCAATAACCTAGATGTGACCTCACTGAATGTTTCTCTTTGTGTCTCACAACAAAAAGGGTCAGTCATAGCCTGCCTGCTAAAGACAACTCTCTTCCTAGACACAACTCTACATATACTTAACACAAGGACACCCTTCATTCAAAACTTAATTTTTAAGGTGACTTCTACACCAGCCTCAGAGTCCCCATCTGTGGAGGGGATCACAAATGTTTCCAAGTCAGATTATTTTTCTGGTATCCAGCCTAAGTGCCTTGACAGCCCCCTCAACTTTTTCTTTATTAACTTCTGCAATATTCATGGCCTTAGATCTAATATTCAATCTGTAGAACACCACTTCTCCTCTACTAAGCCTCATAACCTTTTCCTCACTGAAACACAGGTGTTTGAGGCAACTTACAGTAGGCCTTTCTCTGTTCCCTCCTACTTTTTACATTTTCATTTTTAATCCAAAGCTGGATGTTGGTTGCATCTATGTGCAAAACAACTTAACTTGCTCTCATCCCCACACTCTTTTATCTTACAAATTTTCCAGCACTTGGCAGAGTCACACTCAAACTAAATTTCTCTTTTTTTTTTTTTACACAAGAGGGTCACTGGCCATGGGAAACAAAACCAGAAAAAGAAGAAAATCCCACTTAGGTGCCAGTCCCAAAAGAGACATCAAGAGAATCATAAAAAATTGAAGGATAAGTGTCTTGAAATTGTAAGAGTTGAAAGAGTTCAAGTTATAGGAAGGAGGAAATACAGAAGCAGGAAGGGAGTTCCAGGGTTTACCAGAGAAAAAAATGAATGAATGAGAATACTGGTTAACTCTTGCATTAGAGAGGTGGACAGAATAGGGATGAGAAAAAGAAGAAAATCTTATGCAATGAGGCTACAGGAGTTGGGGAGGCATGCAGTTAGCAACATCAGAAGAGCAGTTAGCATGAAAATAGAAGTAGAAGATAGCAAGAGATGCAACAATGGTTATGATTCCACCCTGTCTAAAATTGATTCCACCCTGTCTAAAATTGCCTTAAGTATACCTCTCACCTAATTCCTGACTATAATTTTTTTTTTACTAGTGGAATCTCAGTTACCAAATACCTCCTTTTTAAAAAAAAATCAGTTTTCAAACAAAATTTTGAATTCATAATTGCTCTGCTTGCTGTACCATAATTCAGTTCTTGAACAAAGTTACTTGATTTCAAATATTAAAAAACAAAATAAAAGCTGCTGTTTAATACTAATTTATAGCTTCTATAAATATTTCCTTCATTTTTATATATTTGGAGAAGAGACACAGTGTAAAAGACAATAATTTAATATTTAAATAAGGTAAATGTGATCCTACTGAAGATCCTCTATGCAAACAGACAGTAACTTGGTTAGCTTAGAAGTAATCCCAACTCCTGACCCACCTGTGGCTCTCTTGATAACCCCACAACACTATCACTACTGCACAACTACATTTTTCCAGTAGCTTTTTCCCAGCAGCAAGAAGTCTAGGTGTCATGATCAAATTCATTTTGGTGGTGAGTGGGTTGCTCTTCTCTGTGTCCCTCTGTAAAGCTTCCCTCACTAGATCAGTTCCAAAGAGAATACCTGCATGGTCTAAACAATATCTGATGAGTTTTGTGTCACTAAGTTCATTCAATACATCCTTTCTGGATAAATTATTTCTGAGCTGGAGATGTTGTGAAGCAGCCATCTTACCAGTGAAAATGTCTGTCATAAGCTGCTAAGACAGGGAGGAATAATTCAGGAACGGATTAATCCATTTTACATTGATTCCTGTGGGGAAAACAGTTTTGGTTTTTCAACATTTCGGATTTCAAACAGCATTCAGGAATTAATTAAGTTCAAGAACCGAAGTTCCATTGAATTTAACTTCAAAAGTGAGCACATCCTGACCCTCTCCTTTTGCAAGTATCTCTATTTTCAATGTTCACCACTAGCTTTGGCTTTCCTCTCCCTTCACTGACCATCCTGGTGAACTAACCTTTAACTTTACTATCCTCCATGACCTTAAACAATTAGCACAATACCCTACTTATATTACTGACCATCCTGGAGATACACCCAACATTCTTGACCTTTTTCTAACCTCCAATCCTTCTGCTTATGCTGTCACTCAGTCTTCTCTATTGGGCTTCTCCTATCACAACCTCATATCTGTATCTTGTCCTATCGTTCCAATGCCTCCTCAAGATCCCCCAAAGCAGAGGTGCCTCTGGTGTTTTGTCTCTGTTAAATTGGGGAACCTGAGGAGTAATACGTATTACTCGGATTTTTGTTGGAATGACTACTGCATCCATGTCAGAGACCCGTCACTGTGCTGAGCACATAACAGAGATGATAGTGTCTGGCATGGAGGCGTACATTCCTCACTTTTTCTCTCATCCTAAACCTTCCAAACCTTAGTTTAACTCAGCCTGTTATCATGCTATACATGACAGAGGTGACCCATAAAAGGTACTTGAGCCTTTTTCAATCACCTGAATCTCATGCACTTTATATTTCTGGCCAGATTCATTCCAAGTCTGTTCTCCAACAAGCCAAAAACTCCTTCATCAATAAAAAATGTCAAAATCTTTCTAGATCTAATCCCCCCTCATGACTTCTGGCACCTTGTCAAAGATATCTCTAATAAATCTGCTTCTTCATCTTTCCCTCCTCTATTTCAACCTAATGGTACCACTGCCATCTCACCTATCTCTAAAGTTGAACTCTTTGCTCAAACCTTTCCTAAAAACTGTACCTTGGATGATTCAAGGCTTGTTCTTCTCTCTCCTCCACCCCTTGACTAATTCATGCTACCCATTAAGATCCTTCACAGTGATGTTTCCCATGCCCTTGCTGGCCTGATGGGGTCCCTCCTATTGTTCACAATGATGTTTCCCATGCCCTTGCTGGCCTGATGGGGTCCCTCCTATTGTTCTCCAAAATTGGGCCTCCATGCTTGCACCTTGCTTAGTCAAACTCTTCCAGCTTTGTCTATCAACATCTACCTTTCCTTCTTGTTGGAAGTTTGCCTACATTTAGCCTGTTCCTAAAACATGTGACTACTCTAATCCATCAAACTGCTGTCCTATTGCTTTAGTTTCCTGCCTCTAAAGTTCTGAAAATTATCCACAACAGGAAGATTCTTCTATCATTTCACAACCTTCTATCTGATCAGCAGTATGGGTTCCATTGAGGCCACTCTACTGCTTGAAGGATAAGTGTCTTGAAACCACCCTCTTGAAGGAGTTCAACTCATAGGAAGGTAGAAATACAGAAGCAGGCAGGGAGTTCCAGAGTTTACCAGAGAAAGGGATAAATGACTGAGGATACTGATTAACTCTTGCATTAGAGAGGTGGACAGAATAGGGGTGACAGAAAGAAGAAAATCTTGTGCAGTGAGGCTGCAGGAGGAAGGGAGGCATGCAATTAGCAAGATCACAAGAGCAGTTAGCATGAAAATAGCAGAAGATAACAAGAGATGCAACACTGAGGCGATGAGAAAGAGGTTGAAGACGTTCAGTTAAAGGAAAGGAGTTGAAGGGAAACAAGATAAAAAAAAAAAAAAAATGCCCACTAAAGTACCAGGCCTCAGAAAGGTGGACAAGTATCTTGAAACTGCCCTCTTGAAAGAGTTCAAGTCATAGGAAGGAGGAAATACAGAAGCAGGCAGGGAGTTCCAGAGTTTGCCAGAAAAAGGAATGAATGATTGAGAATACTGGTTAACTATTGCATTAGAGAGGTATATGGAATAGGAGTGAGAGAAAGTAGAGTCTTGTGCAGTGAGGCCAAAGGAGGAGAAGCATGCAGTTAGCAAGATCAGAAGAGAAGTCAGCACAAAATTAGCAGTAGAAGATAGCAAGAGATGCAACATGGCAGCAATGAGAGACAGGCTGAAAACAGTCAGTTAAAGGAGAGGAGTTGAGACAAAAAGCTTTTGATTCCACCCTGTCTAGATGACTGGTATGAGTGGAACCCCCCCAGACATGTAAAGCATACTCCATACATTGACATAGTTAGCAGCTGGAATGGTGAGAAAAACAGGAGACGTCTCAGAATACCTAACTTCATAGAAGCTGTTTTAGCTAGAGGTAAGATGTGAAGTTTACAGTTTAGATTATAAGTAAAGGACAGACCAAGGATCTTCAGTGTAAAAGAGGGGAACAGTTGAGTGTCAATGGAGAAGAGGGGATAGTTGTCTGGAAGGTTGTATTGAGTTGATAGATGGAGGAATTGAGTTTTGAAGCATTGAACAATACTAAGTTTGCTCTGCTCAATCAGAAATTTTAGAGAGATTAGAGGTAAGGCTTCCCTGTGTGAACTGTTTACTTCCTGAAGGGTTGGACATCTACAAAAAGACGTGGAAAAAAGCAGGGTGGTATCATCAGCATAGGAGTGGAGAGGACAAGAAGTTTTGTTTAGATCATTGATAAATAATACAAAGAGAGTGGGTAACAGGACAGAACCCTGAGGAACACTACTGTTAATAGATTTAGGAGAAGAACAGTGACCATCTACTACAGCAGTAATAGAATGGTCAGAAAGGAAACTCGAGATGAAGTAAAAGAGAGAAGGATAGAAAAGAGAGAGAAGGATATCAAAAGCTTTTGATATGTCTAGGGCAACAGAAAAAGTTTCACCAACATGTATAAAAAAGTATGACCCAAAGCTTTTGATATGTCTAGGGCAACAGCAAAAGTTTCACCAATATGTATAAAAAAGTATGGCCCAAACTCAGTACAGAAGTGTTTTTAATTTTTCATTATTGCTCATATCTCTGTCAGCCAATCAACAATAAGGTTTTAGCAGGTTTAAAAATTGCTCCTTCCTAAACAGGGTGGAACTTCTGCCACCTCAACATGTAATAAATGTGACATCAAGCCTGTCTGAAACTTCATGATGTTTCCTTAGAAGATAATACAAAGTTTTCTATTACTGGATTTATGAACGATTTCAAACATATTAATTTTATACGGCTTCCCAATTGAAATATACTGAGCAAACAGGAAATGGAGTCAGATACTGAAACCTTTTACTTCTCAAAAATATCTTTTATCAGTCCTCACCTTGGGAAGGGGTGGAAGCTGGGAGTGTGTTGGAGGCTTCCTGAGCTGGGGGTGAGAGGGAGACCTCCCCTACTACCCTGGGATCTAGGTGTTGTATAGCCTCAGTTACCTTCCCCAGGGAGATGAGGGCTTCCCCAGCATAGAGATGGCCCAATAGTCTGTAAAGCAAAGTTGAATATAACTGAGTATAAGTAATTAAATTATGTCATCTGATTTCCTTGCCATGCTGAATCGAGAATGCTGTCTCTTACATGCATAAATCAACTGAGAACAGTTAATTATTTGCTAGCTCTCAAAAAGGATGTGAAAAATGCAGTAAATAGCATGGATCTCATAATGGGTTCATGAAATTCACTGACACTAAAAAAATAAAACACTACACTGGACAATAATTATAAAAAAAGGAGCAACTGAGAATAATACTCATGGACATAATTTTTTTTTTCAAATCTAGCTTCACTCTGGAAACCTTGATGTCATAAGTTAAAAGATCAAATTAAAACCAATAAGTGTATATCACACCCATATGTAACCTCTACCAACTTACTTATATACATCTGGTATTTTGGGATGAGCAACCAGTAGGAGTTCTGCATGCCGAAGGGCTGCAGAGAAGTCTGACAGGCAGAGACCCACATAGGCACTGCAGGCCAGTGCCGACACCCTCAGGCTCACAACCTCAACACCACGCAGGGGAGAGGAAGGCCCAGCAGGGTAGAGCTCTGGCATCACTCCTGGAATGCAGTACAACCAACACTTTGCTCACTAGTCTATATAAGCTGCAATGTTCCACAAAGCATTACTTATACAAAAAGGTTCAAGAGAAATAGGATAATAACTCTATAAACAACAAACCTGAGACTTCCTGCTCATCTGTAAGTGAGGTGGTGGAGACATTCTCAGGAAGGATGGTAAGGGCATTGCGGAGGCACAGGCGCGCAAACTCTAGGGTGGGCTCCGGGAAAGCTGCATCTGACTCAGGATGCATCTCACTCCTAAGATTATTGGGAAGCTTTGAAAATTATGAAACTGATCCTGGCCATCATTACCAATCCTATTTTCAATACACAAATGAAGAGCCAATGTCAATCAGCAGCTTAATAAGGAAAATACAGTCACTGAAATGAATTATACAAAAATATCATCAGACAAGTTCTGTTAAAGTACATCAGACAAGCTTTGTTAACTTTAACAACATTTATTTTTGGTAAATATTCCTTCACTTTTGGTCTTAGCCACATCCACACCAGGAAACATTATTTGGAAATAATGTTTGCAAACATCTGAGAAACATTTGGGAAACATTTGAGAAAGTTTGGAAACAATCACTCATCCATCCACTTAGCCATCCACCCATCTCTCCATTCATCTATCAAATCATCCATCTATCCGTCTACCTACTCATCCAGCCATCCACTCATCCATCTATCTATCTATCCACTAATCAATCCATCCACTTATCCACTAATCCATCCATCCACCTATCCATCCACTCATCCATCTAATCACTCATCCATCCATCCACTTATCCACTCATCCATCCATCCTTCCATCTATCCACTCATCTATCAACCCATTCATCCATCACTCATTTATTCATCATTCATCCATCTGCCCACTCACCCACTCATCCATCCATCCATCTACCCATCTATCAATTCATTTATCTGTCCACTCATCTGTCCATATATCCAGCCACTCATCCATGCATCCATCAATCCACTCATCCATCCATCCATGAAAACTTTCTCAAATTGTTTCCAAACAATGTTTCCTGTTGTGGACAAGTCCTTACAGACTATCATGAATTCACTTTATTTTTTTTTTTTATTTATTTATGAGCATGTAATGAAAGAAAATATTCAACAGTCTTTCATCTTGAATTGTCACTAACCTTTCTGTTTACCAAACTTTTGAAATTTCTGGAGCTACAGTTTGCTCTCAGAGCAATTATTCCCAGCTTCCACAACCTTTCATGACCACTCATGAAATTAAATTATCATTTTCATGAGTATCATCCACATCAAGCCACTTCAACCTGAATTATCTATTTATATTGGGAAACTAAAAGTGTCTCCATATTCCCTAAATGAAGACAAGAAATTTTTTACCTACAATTTTCTTTACTTCTTAAAATCAACAACAAATAAATCTTACTTGTTTTTCATTTCCAATAAAAAATATGAAATTAATTAATAACCTTATCAATCAGTAAACAAATGAATATATATATATATATATATATATATATATATATATATATATATATATATATATATATATATATATATATATATATATATATATATATATATATATATCAGTGGAACCTTGGTTACCGAACACCTCCCTTTTCGAACATGTCGGTTTTAGCTCATAATTACTTTGGTTGCCATACCATAATTCGATTCTCAAACAAATTTACTTGTTTTGAAATACTAAAAGACAAAGGAAAGGCTGCTGTTTATTACTAATTTGTAGTTTCTATAAATATTTCCTCTATTTTTGTGCATTTGGAGGAGAGACACAGAGGGTAAGACAGTAATTCAATCTTTGAAATAAGTTAAATGTGATCCCATTGAAGAGCCTCGATGTAAACAAACAGTTTTTTGGTACTCAGGAGTAATCCCAAGCCACCTGTGGCTCCCTCAATAAATAAGCCACAACCCCATCACAACTATATTTTCCCATTAGCTTTTTCCAGCAGCAAGATGTTTAAGTGTTATGACAACTACATTTTCCCATTAGCTTTTCCCAGCAGCAAGATGCTTAAGTGTTATGATTACCTTCATTTTGACAGTGAGTTGCTCCTTTCTGTATCACCTTGTAAGCCCCTTCACTATATCAGTGATATATGTAGAGAACACCTGCACAGTCTAGACAATATCTTCTGATGAGTTCTGTGTCACTAAGTTCATTCAATACATCCTTTCTGGATAAATAATTTCTAACCTGGAGATGTTGTGGAGCAGCCATCTTGGCAGTGGGGGCATCTGTCATAAGCCACAAAGACAGGGTGGACTGGTGTCCAGGAATGAATTAATCAACTTTACATTGATTCCTATGGGGAAAATAGTTTTGCTTTCCGAACATTTCAGATTTCTAAAAGCATTCATGGACAAATTAATCTCAGTTCATGAACTTAATCTGTTCCATGACTCGATTTACAAACTAAAATGTTAATAAACCGAAACCGTTTTTTCCCAATGAAATTAATAAATACCATTAATCTGTTCCAGCCTCAGAAACATTGCAATTTCTTTTCTGCAATTTCTTTTCTATTTTTAAATGTTTTTCTGTGATAAAGAAATACAGAATGAAATTACAGTACCCACCAAAGTTTGCAAGATTAGACACCAGTTAGTCCCCTTGATAAGGTTCTGTAATAAATATGCATCCATCACCCTTTTGTAACTTGTGGGTGATTATCATACACTGGCAAGTCTCTCAGGCATCAGGCTTTAGCTTGTCACTAATTTAAAGATCAGGCACTTTCCCAGCTGTTTCAAGGGGAGTTAGACCTGGGTCTCCCTACCCCTTTCCACCTTCAACAAACTGCATGCCTTCATTATATTTAGCCTGCTACTTCTTACTTTGACTTTCAGCATGGTTGGAAAGATAATTCAAGAGGAAAAAAGACAGAAAATCTCAACTTCCATCAAGCATGTGTTGACTGGAAGGAAATACAGGAGCATATGAGTTTGTGTAAAGCAGTAAAGTAGAGATTTTTGCACTACTCATGACAGCACGTGCTTTCCAAATTCCATCTTGTGTCCCTAGTTTGAGTTCACTGTTTGTGATCCAAGGATTCTTGACAATCTCACATCTTATAAGCTTGACTGGAGAAGATGTGGTCTTTTTTGTGTGTTCAGAAACTGTGATACAAGGTGAAATGTGACCGGATGGTACAGCATGTGCTATAATGAGTAGCACAAAAATCCCTGCTTTACATAGACTTCTGCTTATACTGTTACTCTATTCTCCATTGGGTTCCTCTGATCACAATCTCATATCTGTATCTCATCCTAATGCTCTAATCCCTCCTCAGGATCCCCCTAAGCAGAGGCTGGCGTTTTGCCTCTGCTAGTTGGGGGGACCTGAGGAGGTATTTTGCTGATTTTCCTTGGAATGACTACTGCTTCCTTCCAGACAACACAAGCTTGATGCAAGACAGGATTTTCTATCTTTTCCTCTTAAATTACCTTTCCAACCATCCTGAAAGTCAAAACAAGAAGTGGCAAGCTAAATGTAAAGGCATGCAATTTACTGAAAGTGAAAGTGGTAGGGGGACCCAGGTGTAACATCAGAGGAGGAAGAAGTAGGCACCTGCCAGAACAATAATTACTCCCAGTGAGGTCTAAAGCACTGGATCAAGGGGTGGTGTGAACTTATCATTAAAGCCAGCTGTGACCTCACTGAATGTTTCTCTTTGTGTCTCATAATACAAGGGGGCAGTCACAGCCTGCCCTCTAAAGACAACTCTCTTCCTTCACACAAAACTACAAGCAGCTAATTACACACACACCCTTCACTCAAAATTCAAAATTACCATGGTTACTCCTACACTAGCCTCAGAGTCCCCATCTGGGGAGGGAGCCACAAATGTCCCCAGGTCAGACTGCTCTTCTGGTATCGACCCTAAGTGTCTTGACACCTTCCTTAACTTTTTCTTCATTAATTTCTGCAACATTTGCAGTCTTAGATCTAATTCTCAATCTGTAGAACACCACCTCTCCTCTACTAAACCTCATCTTCTTTTCCTCACTGAAACACAGTTGTCTGAGGCAAATGACAGTAGCCCCTTTCCTGTTCACTCCTACTTTCTCTATCCTCATTTTCAATCCAAAGTTGGATGTTGCACTTATGTGCGCAATGACCTAACCTACTCTTGTGCCCACACTCTTGAATCTTCCGAGTTTTCCACCATCTGGCTATGACTATAGAGTCACTCTCAAATTAAATCAATGTGCTGTATACCAAACACCTAACTCCTCTGACTATAAGAAGTTCTTTGACCCAAAGTGGAGCACATTCTGACTCTCTTCTCTTTTGTGGAGATCTTCATTCTTGGAGACTTCAATGTTCACCACCAGCTTTGGCTTTCCTCTCCCTTCACTGACCATCCTGGTGAACTAGCCTTCAACTTTGCTATCCTCCACGACCTAGAGCAATTGGTGCAACACCCTACTCATATTCCAGACTGTCTTGGAGATATCCCCAACATTCTTGACCTTTTCCTAACCTCTAATCCTTCTGCTTATACTGTTACTCTATTCTCCATTGGGTTCCTCTGATCACAATCTCATATCTGTATCTCATCCTATCGCTCCAACCCCTCCTCAGGATCCCCCTAAGCAGAGGTGCCTCTGGCGTTTTGCCTCTGCTAGTTGGGGGGACCTGAGGAGGTATTTTGCTGATTTTCCTTGGAATGACTACTGCTTCCATGACAGAGACATGTCTCTGTGTGCCGAGCGCATAACAGAGGTGATAGCATCTGGCATGGAGGTGTACATTCCTCACTCTTTTTGTCAACCTAAACCTTCCAAACCTTGGTTTAACACAGCCTGTTCTCATGCTATACATGATAGAGAGGTGGCCCACAAAAGGTACTTGAGCCTTCCATCACCATAATCTCATGCACTTTATATTTATGCCTGGAATAATGCTAAGTCTGTTCTCCAACTAGTCAAAAACTCCTTCATTAATAGAAAGTGCCAAAATCTTTCATGATCTAATTCTCCTCATGACTTCTGGCATCTACTCAAAAACATCTCAATAACTTTGTTTCTTCTTCTTTCCCTCCTTTATTTCAACCAGATGGCACCACTGCCATCACATCTATTGCTAAAGCTGAACTCTTTGCTCAAACCTTTGCTAAAAACTCTACCATGGACAATTCAGGGATTGTTTCTCCCTCTCCACATTCTGACTACTTCATACTATTAAAATTCTTTGCAATGATGTTTTCCATGCCTTCGCTGGCTTAAATGCTCAGAAGGCTTATAGACCTGATGGGATCCCTCCTAATGTTCTCTGAAATTGTGCCTCCATGCTTGCACCTTGCCAGGTCAAACTCTTTCAACTCTTTCTGTCATCATCTACCTTTCCTTCTTGCTGGAAATTTGCCTACATTCAGCCTGTTCCTAAAAAGGATGACTGTTCTAATCCCTCAAACTACCATCCTATTGCTTTAATTTCCTGCCTATCTAAAGTTTTTGAATCTATCCTCAACAGGAAGATTCTTAAACATCTATCACTTCACACCCTTCTATCTGATTGCTAGTATGGGTTCAATCATGGCTGTTCTACTGGTGATTTTCTGGCTTTCCTTACTGAGTCTTTGTCATACTCTTTTAGAGATTTTAGTGAAATTTTTGCTGTTGCCCTAAACATATTAAAAGCTTTTAATAGTCTGGTACAAAACTTTGATTTCCAAACTACCCTCTTATGGCTTCTATCCTTCTCTCTGTAACTTCAGCTCAAGTTTCCTTTCTGACCGTTCAGTTGCTGCTGTGGTAGAGGGTCACTGTTCTTCTAAATCTATTAACAGTGTTCCTCAGGGTTCTGTCCTGTCAACCACCCTCTTCCTATTATTCATCAATGATCTAAACCAAACTTCTTGTCCTCTCCACTCCTACACTGATGATACCACCCTGCACTTTTCCACATCTTCATAGATGTCCAACCCTTCAGGAAGTAAACAGTCCACACAGAGAAAGCACAGAATGCCTGACTTCTGATCTCTCCAAACTTAGTATTGTTCAATGCCTCAAAAACTCAATTCCTCCATCTATCAACTCGACACAACCTTCCAGACAACTATCCCCTCTTCTTCAATGACACTCAACTGTTCCCCTCTTCTACACTGGACATCCTTGGTCTGTCCTTTTCTTTTAATTTAAACTGGAAACTTCACATCTCATCTCTAGTTAAAACAGCTTCTATGAAATTGGGCATTCTGAGATGTCCCCACCAGTTTTCCTCACCCCCCCAGCTGCTAACTCTGTACAAGGCCCTTACTGCTCATGTATGGAGTATGCTTCATGTGTCTGGGGGGCTTACACTCATACCACTCTTTTAGACAGGGTGGAATCAAAAGTTTTTCGTCTCATCAACTCCTCTCCTCTAACTGACTGTCTTCAGCCTCTTTCTCATCGCTGCAATGTAGCATCTCTAGCTATCTTCTACTGCTATTTCCATGCTAACTGCTCTTCTGATCTTGTTGACTGCATGCCCCCCCTCCTCCCACGGCCTTGCTGCACAAGTCTTTCATCTTTCTCTCATCCCTATTCTGTCCACCTCTCTAATGCAAGAGTTAACCTGTATTCTCAATCATTCATCCCTTTCTCTGGTAAACTCTGGAACTCCCTGCCTGCTTCTGTATTTCCACCTCCCTATGACTTGAACTCCTTCAAGAGGGAGGTTTCAAGACATTTATCCTTCAATTTCTGACTACTGCTTCAGACCCTATTCAGGAACAAGCATCTAAGTGGACTTTTTTTTTTATTATCAGATTTTTGTTGCCCTTGGTCAATGTCCCTCCTACATAAAAATAAAAAGTCCCCTCAAACAGCTGGAAAGTCACCTGATCTTGAAATTAGTGACAAACTATAGCTTGATGCCAAAGAGACTTGCCAGTGTATCATAATCACTCGTAAGTTACAATAGAGTGATGGATGTCTGCATTTACTACAGACACTTATCAAGGGGACTAGTCAGCATCTGGTCTTGCAGGGTGTTTGTGCATTCACATACCAAAACACCATTTGTAAACCAATGCAGAAACTACTTGAAAAATCTGTTCATGAACCAATTTGTTAGTGGACAGGAATGTTCATGAACCAAGGTTCCACTGTGTGTGTGTGTGTGTGTGTGTGTGTGTGTGTGTGTGTGTGTGTGTGTGTATACACACACACACACACACACACAGTGGAACCTTGGTTTTTTAACTTAATTAGTTCCTGAATGCTGTTCAAAATCTGAAATGCTTGAAAATCGAAACTATTTTCCCCATAGGAATCAATGTAAAAGAGATTAATCTGTTCTCTGACACCGGTCCACCATATCTTAGTGAGTATTGTGTGTGTGTATATGTGTGTGTGTGTATTTACCTAGTTGTGACATATGGGAGAGGAGCTAAGCTTGTACTGTCCTGTCTCCATAACTCTTTTCATCCAACTTTTCCTTAAAGTCATGAATATTTGTAGCACACACCACTTCCCCTTCCAGTCCATTCCATACCTCTATGCTTCTAAGAGGGAAGCTAAACTTCTTTATGTCCCTTCTGCAGGTGGTTACTTTCAGTTTTATTCCATGTCCTTTTGTTTCTCTTTTGTTCATTATAAAGAGATGTTCCCTATCTAGTTTTTTTCATCTCACTCAGCAATCTGTACAATGCAATCAAGTCACCTCTCTCTCGTCTCTTTCCCAAGGTTGGGAGTTACATTCTAGCTAGTCACTCCTCGCGTAACAAATCTTGCAATTCTGTTATCATCTTTGTTGCTGCTCTCTGTATTCCTTCCAACTTTCTTATGTGCTTTTTTTTCATGTGGTGATCAAATTATCGCTGTGTATTCTAATCTTGGACATATCATTGTAGTGATTATTTTCCTCATCATTTCTATATCCAGATAAGATATTTCTTATTAGGCTGAGAGTTTCACCTGTTATCTTGTTAACATGTTTTTCTCTGAGAAAATCACTCTCAGATCTTTTCTCTTGTTGTCTTATTTACTGTTTTATTCCCCATCTTATAGTTATAGCTACAGCTTCTGTTACTTTTTTCAAATTCCATCTTTTTACACTTACCAGAGTTCAATTCCATTTGCCATCTGTTGCTCTATTCCCACACCTTGTCTATATCTCTTTGTAATTCTTCAACCTTCCATTCCCTTCACTCTTCTCATAAGTTCTGCATTGTCAGCAAAAAGACTCACATAGCTGGATACATTCTCCACCATATCATTTATATACACTGCAAACATTATTGGTGCCAACACTGACCCTTGGGAGTGTGTGTGTTTACCTAGCTTACCTAATTGTGGTTTACAGGAGGGGAGTAATATCATAGTATTCCATCCCTATATCTATCCAGTTTGGCCTTAAAAGCATGGACAGTTTTGGCATTCACGTCTTCAGTGAGTTCATTCCATTTGTTCACACTTCTGTGAGGAAAACTATACTTCTTGATGTCTCTTCTACAGCTAACTTTCTTCAACTTCTCACTGTGTCCCCTTGTACTCTATGTATCTAAATTTATAAACATTCATTCTCCTCATTTTTCATACCATTTAACATTCTATAGATATTTATTAAATCTCATCTCTCCTATTTTCAAGAGTAGGAATTTCCAACATTCTTAATTTCTCTTCATAGGTCGAATTTCTCAACTCTAGAACCATCTTTCCAATTTTATATTCTTTCCTGTATGAGGAGACCACATCATTGGCACATATCTTGGTCTTATCATAGAAATCAACAATTTTATCATTCCTTCATCCAAATATGAGAATGCCATTCTTATTCTTTTTAACAAATTTATCATCTCCCCAGTAATTTTATCAATGTGTCTGTCCAGAGTCATATTTTTGGTAACTTACTCCCAATTCCATTTCTTCTTTTGATTTCTTTAACTTCACATCATCCATCTCATAATGATATTGTATTCTTTTTTTCACTCTTACCAAACTCCATTACTTTAAATTTACTTAAACTGAATTCCATTTGCCAAGATTTACTCTATCTATTTATCTTATTTAAATCATCTTGCAGTATCATACAGTCATTTACATTTTCTACCCTTCTCATCAGCTTAGCATCATCTGCACATAAATTCATATAGTTATTTATTTCTTCATTTATGTCATTTACATGCATCACGAATATTATCTGTCCCAGCACTGATCCCTGTGGATCACAACTAGTTACTTTCAGCCAAGATTAATTTTTGTCTTGTATTACAGTTCTCATTTCTCTATCATCCAGATAATACTCCATCCATTCCAGCAGTCTTCCTCCAATTCTTCCATAATTTTTTATATTCCATACCAGTCTTCAGTGTGGTACTTTGTCGAAAGCCTTCTTCAAGTCTAAGTAGACACTATCCACCCATCCAACTCTCTCCTGCACAATATCGACTACCCTTGAATAAAAGGACAATAATTTCATGGACCATAATCTTCCCCTCCTATCCAAATTGACAATTTACCAAAACTTTATCTCTTTCCAAGTGTTCCATCCATCTTTCTTTTATTGTTCTTTCATATATGTTTCCTAGTGTCAATGACACTGGTCAATAATTTAGTGGATTTTCCTTATTTCCTCCTTTGAATATAGGTGTAATATTCCCTCTCTTCCCTATGACAATGATGTCACCACCATACTATGAATTTTATCAGCCAGTTGTTTTCTCTGCATTCTTTCAATATCCAGTTTTGTACTCCATCTGGACCAGAAGCTTTATTTGCATCAAGTTCTTCCATCATCTTATGTATTTCATCATAACTCACTGGGACTGTACTTAATATCTTCCTCACCAAATTATCCCTTCTAGCATCAAACTCCCCTTCCACAGTAAATACCGATCTGAAACTTTTGTTCATAACCTCTGTCATGCCCAGTGCATCCTCATAGACTTTTCCTTCAACTTTCAGTCTTTACACACCTCTCCTCTTCATCTTCCCACTAATATGTCTGAAGAATAATTTTGGTTCATTTATACACTTTTCTACTATATCTCTTTAATAGTTTCTTCTCTCCATTCTTATTATCTCAATGTACTCATTTCTAGCATCAATATATTCCTCCTATCTACTCTCAGTTTTCCTTTTCTTCCACCTATTCCAAGCATTTAACTTACAATTTCTAGCATTTTTGCATTTTGTATTGAACCATTCCTTACCCTTTCTACATCTTGCTCTTCCTCTAGGTACAAATTTCTCCACAGCAGTATTATACTGTATATCCTTATAAATTCATCCTATTTTTCCTGAACATCTTTTGCATGTTCAAAGTTTTTCCAGTCCACAGCAACAAAGTACTTTCTTAATTTTTCAAAATCAGCTTTACTATATTTAAATCTTCTTGCCTTATAATTTTCATCAATAATTACATTTGCATTTTTCAAATTAAATTCCATCAACACATGATCACTTTTATCTAGAGGGAATAAATATAAGCAGCAAGGGTGAGGAAGTGAGCAAAGAATTAAGAGAGAGAGTGGAAAATATTGAGAAATAAGTATTTTCTTTTCCTCTCCCTTACTCCTTTTCATTGTGTGTGTGTGTGTGTGTGTGTGTGTGTGTGTGTGTGTGTGTGTGTGTGTGTGATGTGTGTGTGTGTGTGTGTGTGTGTGTGTGTGTGTGTGTGTGTGTGTGTGTGTGTGTGTGTGTGTGTGTGTGTGTGTGAGAGAGAGAGAGAGAGAGAGAGAGAGAGAGAGAGAGAGAGAGAGAGAGAGAGAGAGAGAGAGAGAGAGAGAGAGAGAGAGAGAGAGAGAGAGAGAGAGAGAGAGAGAGAGAGAGAGAGAGAGAGAGAGAGAGAGAGAGAGTCCTGACGATTGCTAAATAGAATGAAACTGAATGAGAATGAAAATGGATGGAAGGAGCATAAATGTGAAGGGAATGGATAGAAGAAAATGAAAAGGAGTAGGAAAGAGGAAAAGAAAATACTTATTTCTCAATACTTCCTCTCTCCCTCTTAATTCTTCACTCACTCCTCACCCTTGCTGCTTATATCTATGCTTTCTACTTTCTCCCCATCCTCCCATCCTCCCTCCTTCACCCTTCCTCAACTTCCTTGTCCAGTGTACTCTCCTTACCCGTTATGTCCCCTCCTCCTTTTTCCTTTCCTCTCCCTTCCTCTTTCATCTTGTCTTAAACTTCCAACCTTCCCTGTCCCCTCCCCCTTATCTGTTAGAGATAAGGGACAGGGAGAGAGAGAGAGAGAGAGAGAGAGAGAGAGAGAGAGAGAGAGAGAGAGAGAGAGAGAGAGAGAGAGAGAGAGAGAGAGAGAGAGAGAGAGAGAGAGAGAGAGAGAGAGAGAGAGAGAGAGAGAGAGCTGTTGATAAAGGTTGTAGTGCTCCTGACCACTCACCATTGCTTTTAACAGATCTTCACCTTTATTGTCAGTGGCTTCCTCACAATTAGTCCAATATAATGAGGATTTACTGCATATATATATATATATATATATATATATATATATATATATATATATATATATATATATATATATATATATATATATATATATATATATATATATATATATATATATATATATTCACTTCTTATGAACCAATAATAGATAAACCTTACTGTTAAGTGTCCACTGTTATCCTATCCTAATAAAAGAATATGAAATGCATTTCCATACCTCTTCCATCATCCACTGTAGTTTGAAATACATGCAACACAGAAAGATTTCCTTACTTTTTCTTGTTGTGGTCAGTGATGCGTGTAGTGAGGCAGATCTTGCGATGCATCCCAACACCAACTGTCCCCTGAATAATGGACCTCTTGGAGCTTTGGTCTTCCTTCAAGCCCTACAGTGGAAGAAATTGAAAAAGCTGAATGCATAAGCTCTTAGGCTCAAGGCATAGATGGTAATTTTCATAACTCTTACCTTGTTGCAGTACTTGGTCTCAAATAATTGAGAAAAGAGATCTACCTATCTATTTATGCATATACCAGACTGGCAAATCCACACAGGGTGGCCTAGACAAAGTACCACATACTCATACACACATCATTCACATTCCTAGCCCTGTCAGCCCCTTGTGGAAAGGGATGTTCTCATGGACCTCCCTACTATAACCCAGCAGCTCAGGCTGCTGGGTTATAGTAGCTCAGTACTTCCACAAGGAAAGCCCAACAGCATACACTATCCCTTCACAACAAGACTATTTCCTACCAAGCACCTACTCCAATTCTGATGCCTTTAATGCAAACCCACTTTGAATGGGAAGAACTCATTCACACCATCACCACTTCTCACAAATGTCCTGCTATTTACATAGAAATTCTTCACTCCTTCCAGCAACCTGCCTCCAACTCCAACTAAACTTGTGGGGAAGAGGAGCTGGTTGCTGTTGGCAGGGGAGGGAGTTCCCTGAAGTGGAGGGCTTAGGGTTGCATTCCACTAAAGGTGTACCCAGAGAGGGGTGAGGCTTAGCAAGGGCCTTGGCCGCTGCCTGTTGAAAAGTCAATAAAGTTCCCTTGTCTAGCCTGTCCAGGCCTTCCTTGACCTCATCTTCATCAAAGAGGAGTCCAGAGTTTATTGAGGGCTGGCAAAGGAGGACCTTGGTAGCTGTCTTGAACTATGGAAGATGATGTGAGAGGTTGGCCTCCCTGTGCAATACCATCACATTAGCCAAGTCAATGGCCAAGTCCTTCATCTGTTCAACCATAGCTATCTGAAGTAGCATTGGAAAAAACCCAGGTTCTTAAAAAAAACCCAACTCACTCGGTTTTTTTGGGTTTTATTGTTTTTGAGGTATTTTGGGGGATTTTATAATTTTTGGGGGTTTTTATAATTTTTTGAGATGTTTGATTTTATTTTTTGTTTATTCCTCCTTTTTATATGTAAATCAGTTTAAATAAGCAATTAAAAAGTAATCTAGAGTGAAGCAAAAGGTTTATTTTTTTTTATGAAGGAGGGGAACTGGTCAAAACAACAAAAATATAATTAATAATAATAATAATAATAATAATAATAATAATAATAATAATAATAATAATAATAATAAAAAAGACCCTCTGAGGTGCCATTCCCCAAACAGAGTCAAATGTGGTAGTCAGAAATTACAGGATAAGTGTCTTCAAACCTCCCTCTCGAAAGAGTTCAAGTCACAGAAAGGTGGAAATACAGAAGCAAGCAGGGAGTTCAAAAGTTTACCAGAAAAAGGGATGAATGATTGAGAATACTGGTTAACTTTTGCTTTAGAGAAGTGGACAGAATGGGAACAAGAGAAAGAAGAAAGTCATGTGCAGCAAGGCTGCAGTAGGATGGGAGGCATGCAATCTGCAAGATCACAAGAGTATTTGGCATAAAAAATAGCTATAGAAGATAGCAAAGGATGCAACATTGCAGCAATGAGAGAGAGGCCAAAGACAGTGAGTTAGAGGAAAGAAGTTGATAAGATGAAAAGCTTTTGATTCCACCCTGTCTAAAAGAGCAGTATGAGTGGAACCACCCCCATACGTGTGAAGCATACTCCATACATGGATGGATAAGGCCCCTGTACAGAGTTAGCAGCTGTAAAGGTGAGAAAACTGGCAAAGATGACTCAGAACACCTAACTTCTTAGAAGCCGGTTTACTTAGAGATGAAATGTGAAGTTTCCAGTTTAGATTATAAGTAAAGAACAGACCGAGGATGTTCAGTGTAGGAGAGGGGGACAGTTGAGTGTAATTGAAGAAAAGGGAACAGTTATCTGAAAGGTTATGTTGAGTTGATAGATGGAGGAATTGAGTTACTGAGGCACTGAACAGTACTAAGTTTGCTCTGCCCTAATCAGAAATTTTAGAGAGATCAGAAGTCAGGCCTTCTGTGCTTCCCTGTGTGAGTTGTTTACTTCCTGAAGGGTTGGATGTCTATGAAAAGACATGGGAAAGTGCAGGGTGGCATCATCAGCGTAGGAGTGGATAGGACAAGAAGTTTGGTTTAGAAGATCACTGATGAATAATAGGAAGAGAGTAGGTAACAGGACAGAACCCTGAGGAACATCAGTGTTAATAGACTTAGAAGAATAGTGATTGTTTACCACAGCAACAATAGAACAGTCAGAAAGGAAACTTGAGATAAAGTTACAGAAAGAAGGATAGCAGCTGTAAGAGGGTAGTTTTGAAATGAAAGCTTTGTGCCAGACTCTATCAAAAGCTTTTGATATGTTTAAGGCAATAGCAAAAGTTTCACCAAAATCCCTAAAAGAGGATGACCAAGACTCAGTAAGGAAATCCAAAAAATCACCAGTAAAGCAGCCTTGAATGTTGGCAAACTTCCAGCAAGAAGTAAAGTTAGATGTTGATAGAGTTGGAAGAGTTTGACTAGGCAAGGTGCAAGCATGGAGGCACAGTTTCGGAGAACAATAGGAGGAATTCCATCAGGTCAGTAAGCTTTCTGAGGGTTTCAGCCAGTGAGGGCATGGGAAAATTCATTGCAAAGGATTTTAATGGGTAGCATGAAGTAATCAGAGGGTGGAGGAGAGGGAGGAACAAGTCCTGTATCATCCAAGGTAAAGTTTTTAGCAAAGGATTGAGTGAAGATTTCAGCATTAGAAACAGATGAGATGGCAGTGGTGCCATAAAGTTGAAATAAAGGAGGTAAAGATGAAGAAGCCAAGTTATTGGAGATGTTCCTGGTGAGGTGCCAGAAGTTTTTGTTTTTTTTTATGTAAGAAGGACACTGGCCAAGGGCAACAAAAATCTAATAAAAAAAATGCCCACTGAAATGCCAGTCCCATAAAAGGGTCAAAGCAGTGGTCAAAAATTGATCAAAAAGTGTCTTGAAACCTCCCTCTTGAACGAATTCAAGTCATAGGAAGGTGGAAATACAGAAGCAGGCAGGGAGTTCCAGAGTTTACCAAAGAAAGGGATGAATGATTGAGAATACTGGTTAACTCTTGTGTTACAGAGGTGGACAGAATAGGAGTGAGAGAAAGAAGAAAGTCTTGTGCAGTGAGGCCGTGGAAGGAGGGAAGGCATGCAGTTAGCAAGATCAGAAGAGCAGTTAGCATGAAAATAGTGGTAGAAGAAAGCTAGATATGCAACATTGCGGCAGTGAGAGAGAGGCTGAAGACAGTCAGTTAGAGGAGAGGAGTTGATGAGATGAAAAGCTTTTGATTCCACCTTGTCTAGAAGAGCAGTATGAGTGGAACCCCCCAAGACATGTGAAGCATACTCCATACATGGATGGATAAGGCCCTTGTACAGAGTTAGCAGCTGGGGGGGTGAGAAAAACTGGCGGAGACATCTCAGAACACCTAACTTCATAGAAGCTGTTTTAGCTAGAGATGAGATGTGAAGTTTCCAGTTCAGATTATAAGTAAAGGACAGACCGAGGATGTTCAGTGTAGAAGAGGGGGACAGTTGAGTGTCATTGAAGAAGAAGGGATAGTTGTCTGGAAGGTTGTGTCGAGTTGATAGATGGAGGAATTGAGTTTTTGAGGCATTGAACAATACCAAGTTTGCTCTGCCCCAAAAAGAAATTTTAGAAAGATCAGAAGTCAGGCGTTCTATGGCTTCCCTGCATGATATGTTTACCTCCTGAAGGGTTGGACGTCTATGAAAAGACGTCGAAAAGTGCAGGGTGGTATCATCAGCGTAGGAGTGGATAGGACAAGAAGCTTGGTTTAGAAGATCATTAATGAATAATAAGAAGAGAGTGGGTGACAGGATAGAACCCTGAAGAACACCACTGTTAATAGATTTAGGAGAAGAACAGTGACCGTCTACCACAGCAGCAATAGAACGGTCAGAAAGGAAACTTGAGATGAAGTTAGAGAAGGATAGAAACTGTACAAGGATAGTTTGGAAATCAAAGCTTTGTGCCAGACTCTATCAAAAGCTTTTGGTATGTCCAAGGCAACAGCAAAAGTTTCACCAAAATCTCTAAAAGAGGATGACCAAGACTCAGTAAGGAAAGCCAGAAGATCACCAGTAGAGCAGCCTTGACAAAACCCATACTGGCGATCAGATAGAAGGTTGTGGAGTGATAGATGTTTAAGAATCTTCCTGTTGAGGATAGATTCAAAAACTTTAGATAGGCAGGAAATTAAAGCAATAGGACGGTAGTTTGAGGGATTAGAACGGTCACCCTTTTTAGGAACAGGTTGAATGTAGGCAAACTTCCAGCAAGAAGGAAAGGTAGATATTGACAGACAGAGCTGAAAGAGTTTGACTAGGCAAGGTGCAAGCACAGAGGCACAGTTTCGGAGAACAATAGAAGGGACCCCATCAGGTCCGTAAGCCTTCCGAGGGTTTAGGTCAGCGAGGGCATAGGAAACATCATTGCGAAGAATTTTAATAGGTGGCATGAAGTAGTCAGAGGGTGATGGAGAGGGAGGAACAAGCCCAGAATAATCCAAGGTAGAGTTTTTAGCAAAGGTTTGAGCAAAGAGTTCAGCTTTAGAAATAGATGTGATAGCGGTGGTGCCATCTGGTTGAAATAGAGGAGGGAAAGAAGAAGAAGCAAAGTTATTGGAGATATTTTTGGCTAGATGCCAGAAATCGCGAGGGGAGTTAGATCTTGAAAGGTTTTGACATTTTCTGTTAATGAAAGAGTTTTTGGCTAGTTGGAGAACAGACTTGGCATGGTTCCGGGCAGAAATATAAAGTGCATGAGATTCTGGTGATGGAAGGCTTAAGTACCTTTTGTGGGCCACCTCTCTATCATGTATAGCACGAGAACAAGCTGTGTTAAACCAAGGTTTAGAAGGTTTAGGACAAGAGTGAGGAATGTATGCCTCCATGCCAGACACTATCACCTCTGTTATGTGCTCAGCACACAAAGACGGGTCTCTGACATGGAAGCAGTAGTCATTCCAAGGAAAATCAGCAAAATACCTCCTCAGGTCCCCCCAACTAGCAGAGGCAAAACGCCAGAGGCACCTTCACTTAGGAGTAGGGACTGGAGTCATAGGACAAGATAAAGATATGAGATTGTGATCGGAGGAGCTCAATGGAGAAGAAAGGGTGACAGCATAAGCAGAAGGATTAGAGGTCAGGAAAAGGTCAAGAATGTTGGGCGTATCTCCAAGACGGTCAGGAATACGAGTAGGGTGTTGCACCAATTGCTCTAGGTCATGGAGGATAGCAAAGTTGTAGGCTAGTTCACCAGGATGGTCAGTGAAGGGAGAGGAAAGCCAAAGCTGGTGGTGAACATTGAAGTCTCCAAGAATGGAGAGCTCTGCAAAAGGGAAGAGGGTCAGAATGTGCTCCACTTTGGAAGCTAAGTAGTCAAAGAATTTCTTTAAAGTCAGAAAAGTTAGGTGAGAGGTATACAGCACAAATAAATTTAGTATGAGAGTGACTCTGTAGTCATAGCCAGATGGTGGAAAACTCAGACGATTCAAGAGCATGGGCACGAGCAGGTTAAGTCATTGCGCATATAAACGCAGCATCCAGCTTTGGATCGAAAATGAGGATAGAGAAAGTAGGAGGGAACAGAAAAGGGGCTACTGTCAGTTGCCTCAGACACCTGAGTTTCAGTGAGGAAAAGAAGATGAGTTTTAGAAGAGGACAGGTGGTGTTCTACAGATTGAAAATTAGATCTTAGACCGCGAATGTTGCAGAAGTTAATGAAGAAAAAGTTGAGGGGGGGTGTCAAGACACTTAGGGTCGTCGACAGAAAGGCAGTCCGACCTGGGGACATTTATGGTCCCCTCCCCAGATGGGGTCTCCGAGGCTGGTGTAGGAGTCGCCATGATGATTTTAAAATTTTTGAGTGAAGGGTGTGTGTTATTAGGTTCTTGTAGTTTTGTGTGGAGGAAGAGAGTTGTCTTTAGAGGGCAGGCTGTGACTGCCCCCTTGTGTTGTGAGACACAAAGGGAAACGTTCAGTGAGGTCACAGCTGGGTTTAATGATAAGTTCACAGCACCCCCTGAACAGTGCTTTAGACCTCACTGGGAGTAATTATCGTTTTGGCAGGGTGAAATAGATCTTGGAAGACTTTTACAATTTCTGTTAATGAAGAACAGACACTTGTTTAGGTCATGCTGGTACAGGTTAGTGTGGTTGGACAAAGCCTGTATAAACTTGTACTTTAACATTTTTTATCAATATGTACATATATATGCATCAATCTCAACAATTACATTTATTATATATATATATATATATATATATATATATATATATATATATATATATATATATATATATATATATATATATATATATATATATATATATATATATATATATATATATATATATATATATATATTCACTATTTCATATATTCATCCCATGTGTACCATGGCCAGCCAGTCCTTTCTCCACCTCTGAAGGGAATTTCACACCCACTTCCAGTCCTTAGGGATACATATGTTTGTCTTCCTTCCTGGTCATTTCTCCTCCTCCTCTACATCAAGGGAACTTCACACCCACTTCCTGTCCTTCAGGACAACACCTGCATTCGTCCTCCTTCTCTACCTCTCAAGGGAATTTCACATCCACTTCCAGTCCTCAGCTTAGATAAATACAGTCTGCATGTAGCAAGCTCTCAGTTTCAGTTCAGTCCCAGTCAGAGACAGTCAGTCAGTAACCCAGTCATGAGCAGTCAGTCTTGGTCTCTCACTCAGTTCCACTAAATCATAGTCAGCCATGAGAGACACTTTTAGCTATAAATCATATCACTTCAGAGAGAGAGAGAGAGAGAGAGAGAGAGAGAGAGAGTACAATCAATCACCACATTATGGTTTCGTCTCGAATCAGTGTGTATTATCTACCTATTACTAAATCAAGAATTCTAATCATCACATCTTTTATTCGCACAAACATCATAACATCAGTTAGTTAACTACCCACAACCTCCAAGCTACCAGAATCACTGCCTCACTCCAGTCCTCAACACTACCAACACTCCAAGCATCTTCATTGACTGGGCAAATAACAAGCATCATCAATCATCAACTCCAGAACAACATAGGTGACTAGTCAACTCAGAGGAGGAGGCAACAGGCACCTGCCAGAATAATAATTACTCCCAATGAGGTCTAAAGCACTGGATCAGGGGATGGTGTGAAATTATCATTAAACCCAGCTGTGACCTCACTGAACGTTTCCCTTTGTGTCTCACAACACAAGGGTCAGTCACAGTCTGCACTCTAAAGACAACTCTCTTCCTCCACACAAAACTACAAGCACCTAATAACACACACACATACCCTTCACTCAAAATTTCAAAATTCATGGCAACTCCTACACCAGCTTCTGAGTCCCCATCTGGGGAGGGGACCACAAATGTCCCCAGGTCGAACTGCCCTTCTGATGACGACCCTAAGCATCTTGACACCTCCCTCAACTTTTTCTTCATTAACTTCTGCAACATTTGTGGTCTAAGATCTAATTTTCAATCTGTAGAACATCACCTATCCTCTTTTAAACCTCATCTTTTCCTCACTGAAACTCAGGTGTCCGAGGCAACTGACAGTAGCCCCTTTTCTGTTCCCTCCTACTTTCTCTATCCTCATTTTTTATCCAAAGCTGGATGTTGCATTTATGTGTGCAACAACTTAACCTGCTCTTGTGCCCATGCTCCTGAATCTTCCGAGTTTTCCACCATCTGGTTATGACTACAGAGTCACTCTCAAACAAAATTTATCTGTGCTGTATACCTCTCACCTAACTCCTCTGACTATGAGAAATTATTTGACTACTTAACTTTCAAAGTGGAGCACATTCTCTCCTCCCTTTTGCAGAGATCTCCATTCTTGGAGACTTCAATGTTCACCACAAGCTTTCGCTTTCCTCTCCCTTCACTGACCATCCTGGTGAACTAGCCTTCAACTTTGCTATCCTTCATAACCTAGAGCAATTGGTGCAACACCCTACTTGTATTCCTGACCGTCTTGGAGATATGCCCAACATTCTTGACCTTTTCCTGACCTCTAATCCTTCTGCTTATGCTGTCACCCTCTCTTCTCCATTGGGTTCTTCCAGCCACAATCTCATATCTGTATCTTGTCCTATCTCTCCAATTCCTCCTCAGGATCCCCCTAAGCGAAGGTGCCTTTGGCGTTTTGCCTCTGCTAGTTGGGGGGACCTGAGGAGGTATTTTGTTGATTTTCCTTGGAATGACTACTGCTTCTGTGTCAGAGACCAGTCTTTGTGTGCCAAGCACATAACAGAGGTGATAGCGTCTGGCATGGAGGCGTACATTCCTCACTCTTTTTCTCAATCTAAACCTTCCAAACCTTGATTTAACACAGCTTGTTCTTGTGCTATACATGATAGAGAGTGGCCCACAAAAGGTACTTAAGCCTTCCATCACCTGAATCTCATGCACTTTATATTTCTGCCCGGAACCATGCCAACTAGCCAAAAACTCCTTCATTAACAGAAGGTGTCAAAATCTTTCAAGATCTAACTCCCCTCATGACTTCTGACATCTAGCCAAAAATATCTCCAATAACTTTGCTTCTTCTTTCCCTCCTTTATTTCAACCAGATGGTACCACCGCTATCACATCTATTTCTAAAGCTGAACTCTTTGCTCAAACCTTTGCTAAAAACTCTACCTTGTGCAATTCTGGGCTTGTTCTTCCCTCTCCACCCTCTGACTACTTCATGCTACCTATTAAAATTCTTCGCAATGATGTTTTCCATGCCCTTGCTGGCCTAAACCCTCGGAAGGCTTATAGACCTGATGGGGTCCTTCTTATTGTTCTCTGAAACTGTGCCTCTGTGCCTCTTTGCCTGGTCAAATTCTTTCAACTCTGTCAACATCTACCTTTCCTTCTTGCTGGAAGTGTGCCTACATTCACCCTGTTTCTAAAAAGGGTGACTGTTCTAATCCCTCAAACTACTGTCCTATTGCTTTAATTTCCTGCCTATCTCAAGTTTTTTAATCTATCCTCAACAGGAAGATTCTTAAACATCTATCACTTCACAACCTTCTATCCGATCGCCAGTATAGGTTCCATCAATGCCGCTCTACTAGTGATCTGGCTTTCCTTACTGAGTCTTGGTCATCCTCTTTTAGAGATTTTGGTGAAACTTTTGCTGTTGCCTTAGACATATCAAAAGCTTTTGATAGAGTCTGGCACAAAGCTTTGATTTCCAAACTACCCTCCTACAGCTTCTATCCTTCTCTCTGTAACTTCATCTCAAGTTTCCTTTCTGAATGTTCTATTGCTGCTGTGGTAGAGAGTCACTGTTCTTCTAAATCTATTAACACTGATGTTCCACTGATGAACAAACTTGGTATTGTTCAATGCCTCAAAAACTCAATTCCTCCATCTATCAACTCGATACAACCTTCCAGACAATTATCCCCTCTTCTTCAATGACACTCAACTGTCCCCCTCTTCAACACTGAACATCCTCGGTCTGTCCTTTACTTATAATCTGAACTGGAAACTCCACATCTCATCTCTAGCTAAAACAACTTCTATGAAGTTAGGCGTTTTGAGACGTCTCCGCCAGTTTTTCTCACCCCCCAGCTGCTAACTCTCTACAAGGGCCTTATCCATCCATGTATGGAGTATGGTTCACATGTCTGGGGGGGTTCCACTCATACCACTCTTCTAGACAGGGTGGAATCAAAAGCTTTTCGTCTCATCAACTCCTCTCCTCTAACTGACTGTCTTCAGCTTCTCTCTCATCGCCGCAATGTTGCATCTCTAGCTTTCTTCTACCGCTATTTTCATGGTAACTGCTCTTCTGATCTTGCTAACTGCATGCCTCTACTCCTCCCGCAGCCTCGTTGCACAAGACTTTCTTCTTTCTCTCACCCCTATTCTGTCCACCTCTCTAATGCAAGAGTTAACCAGTATTCTCAATCATTCATCCCTTTCTCTGGTAAACTCTGGAACTCCCTGCCTGCTTCTGTTTTTCCACTTCCTATGACTTGAATTCCTTCAAGAGGGAGGTTTCAAGACACCTATCCTTCAAATTTTGACTTCCGCTTTGGATCCTTTTCTGGGATTGGCATCTCAGTGGGCTTTTTTTTTCTTTTATTGGACTTTTGTTGCCCTTGGCCAGTGTCCCTCCTACATAAAAAAAAAAAAAGAAAAGAAAAACACTGGTAGGTAACAACTTCATCAATACAGTGGTGACATCTCTCTCCTAGTACAGTGGGTGGACAAAAACATCTCGTTACATATAGACCTTATTTTATCAATATGATATAGGAATAAATTTTGATAAGAGAAATATTTTTAATGAAACCTCCCAAAAAAAACACTTGGGCTGGGTTTTTTTTTTCTTTTTCTTTTCTGAGGGGTGGTTTTTTTAACGCCAATCCTGATCTGAAGGCACTTCAAGAGTTGATCTGCCATGGTAGAGGGGTTGGGAGGTGCAGAAGTGGACTGAAGCAAATGGTGAAAGGTGTCCAGGACCAAAAACAAGAAGTCCTGTGGCTCTCTCAACCAGGCAAGGACACCTTCTAGCCTGGCCATATTCACATGCTGGACAGAAACCTGTGGTTCCTTCCCCCTATGAGTAAGGGAGAGGGCCAAGTCAGGACTAGACTTGGCTGCCTCACCCACTTCCTCACGAACCCTCACTGTGTAAGTACACAGGTCTCAGTGGGACAGGTAAATGGTGAGTGAAGGCCTGGAACGTTCCATGGTCTTCAGCAGGGCATTTAAGGCAGCTTCAGTGGAATAATCCATGTGAATTCAGTGAATCTCACAGCATATAAAGGCACATGTCATCTAATGACCCCTGGTGGTTCAGCCCAAGCTGTCTCCACACAGTGTCCTTCCACTTCAGGAAAACAGGAGACAACAAAGTCCACCATCTCCCAGAAGTCAGGGTGAGGAACATCCAAGTCTGCTGGGTGTTTGGCAGCCTGAGCCTCATCTTTGTCTAAGGAATCTGCTTGGAAGACAGAGTGAGGGGGCAACAAAGCCAGCATGGCCACAGCCAATGCTGACATGGAGGGAGGAGCCCTGACTGAGACCAAAGCTGGGTAATCTAGGGTTGGGCACCAGGAAGTGGGATGGAGGAATCAGCACAGGTGTGTGGATGAGGAGAAATTGTCCCCAAAAACTGACTGACCAGCTTGGAAGAAAAATCTAACAGTGACACAGGCATCCCTGCACCAGGGGGGTGGGGGGACACCCCCCAACCCACCACCCACCCACCCATATGACCAGGCAACCTGAGGGTTCGTGCTTAAGGTACAGTGAGACACTAGCGCTGTGGATGATGATGTGGCTTGTAAAGCAAGACGCACAGCCTGGCCCTCATCCTCAGCCAATGGACAAGAGGGCAGATCAGGTGGACAACACCCAATCATATCCTGGTCATGACACGAAGGAATGTTTTGACAGGAAAGCGCAGCCAAACTTCTCCCTCATCTCAATTGAGACCATTTTACCTTACATGGCATGTTCTTAAGGGTCCAAGAACAGATAACAGTTGGCAGAGATTATGTATCCTGCCCTAAACTAGCACAGGAAGGACATGACTCTTGCCCCTGGGTGCCCCTATCCAATCTCATGGTTTGGAGTGTCTCTACATTCTGCTCAGCACCATGGTCAGATGCAGGGCTGGTCGTGTCCTCTGCCATGCCTTGAGCCAAAGGCAACGAATGTGATGAAAGAGATGAGACAGTTGCTAGCTGTGACTTAAACTCCTGATATACTAACTCACTAACCATCTCTTGAAAAGTGGTGTGCCATCATCTACCAGAAAATCCAAAAAACTCTGAAAATTCAGTAAAGAACTGAGGCATACCAGAGGGAAGACTGTCCTATGGCAGTGAATCCATTGGCTCCACCAAAACATAGTGTGAAGAAGCCTCATCACCCAAGACAACCTTATCCCACAGCACTTCCCCAAAGGTAGGAACAGGAGGACAGGGAAAAACCAAACCTGAGCCAGAGTATCTGTGGCTCCCTTCCTATGGGAATGGGAGTCATGCCTACATTGGAGGCTGAGCTGGTGTTTGAAAGCTCTGAAAACAAGCTCACTATCCCACTCCCCACACTCAGTGCACTGGCTGTCAAGGTCACAAATGCCCCCAAGGCAAGCAGTACAAAGGGAATGAGGATCCTTGCCATCACTACCAATCACTTGTCTGCAACCTGGAGTAGAGTAGATCTTCCTGGGGTTGTGGGGGCCAAGAGACAAAGCCAAAGAGCCAAAAGAAAGGTTAGGCAAGAAGGAAAGTGGCAAGAAGGAAAGGAAGCTGGCTGCTTCCTTCACCCCAATTTCCCAATGAACAGCATTTGTTCAGCTATTTTGAACAGGGTAAGAGCTTGCAGTACAGGCAAATTTGTAATGAAGGCACAGGGAAGATATAATCACAAACAAAAGAGATGAAGATGGGTGGGTAAGACTAGGTTGTCAAGAAAGAAATGAAGATACATGGGACAGCAGCTGGGTACTGGGTCACTGGTGCTGCCATGACAACACTGACCCGTGGAATATGAATAGAGTTAAATTTAAATGTGGGAAGAAGGAGTCAGGTAATAAGAGGAAGTAGGTAATGCTAATTAGAAGAAACAGGTATTGAGTGAAACACGAAGTTTACCATGTTTTTGGCAAGTCAGCCACAGATGTGACTGTCATGTCAGATACAGATGGGTTCCCTTATCATGACTGCTGTGTCAGACAGTTGGTGGGCAGGAGCACACTGCCATACAACACCAGGATCACCAGCAACCACCAGGACCACCAGGACCCTAAAGTCCTCCTCCAAGAGAAAAGAGTTAATGCTTGTGTGAGGCATTGAGTACTGTGAAAGACTTGGTGTGGCTGTATACCATGAATGACTGAAGTGTATGGCACGTCTTGTGAAACTCATCGTGATGATGTAAAACCATCTTCAGAAATTTCCACCATCAGGCTATGAATAGAGAGTCATTCTCAAACAAAATTTATCTTAGCCGTATACCTCTCACCTAACTCATCTAACCATAAAAAATTCTTGACCATTTTACTTCCAAAGTGAAGCACATCCTGACTCTCTTCCCTTCTGCAGATATCTCCATTCTTAGACTTTATCGTTCACCACAAGCTTTGGCTTTCCTCTCCCATCAATGACCATCCTCTAACCTTTAACTTTGCTATTCTCTATGACCTAGAGCAATTAGTGCAACACCCTACCCGTATTCCTGAAAGTCTTGGAGATATGCCCAACATTCTTGACCTTTTCCTAACCTTTAATCCTGCTTAGACTGTCACTCTGTCTTCTTTGTTGGGCTTCTCCAATCACAACCTCATATCTGTATCTTGTCCTTTCACTCCAGTCCCTCCTCAGGATCCCCCAAAGCAGAGGTGCCTATGGCATTTTGTCTCTACTAATTGGGGATACCTGAGGAATAATATGTATTACTCTGATTTTCACTGAAATGACCACTGCACTCATTTAAGAGACCCATCTTTGTGCTGAGTGCATAACAGAGGTGATAGTGTCTGGCATGGAGGTGTACATTCCTCAGACTTTCTCTCACACTAAACCTTCCAAACCTTAATTTAACTCAGCCTGTTATCATACTATACATGATAGAGAGGTGACCCATAAAAGGTCACCTTCCATCACTTGAATCTCATGCACTTTATATTTCTACCCAGATTCATTCTACGTCTGTTTTCCAACAAGCCAAAAGCTCCTTCATCAATAGGAAATGTCAAAATCTTTCTAGATCTAACTCCCATCAAGACTTCTGGCACCTAGCCAAAGATATCTCTTAACAACTTTGTTTCTTCATCTTTCCCACCTTTATTTCAACCTAATAGCACCACTGCCATCTCATCTATCTTTAAAGCTGAACTCCTTGTTCAAACCTTCACTAAAAACTTTACCTTAGATGATTCAGGGCTTGTTCCTTCCTCTCCTCCACCCTTTGACTATTTCACAATACCCATTAAGATCCTTTACAGTGATGTTTTCCATGCCCTTGGTGGCCTTAACCCTCAGATGGCTCATGGACCTGATGGGGTCTCTCCTATTGTTCTCCAAAACTGTGCCTCCATGCTTGCACCTTGCCTTGTCAAACTCTCCCAACTCTATCTATCATCATCTACCTTTTCTTCTTGTTGGAAGTTTGCCAACATTCAGCCTGTTCCTAAAAAAAAAGTGATCACTCTAATACTGCAAACTATCTTCCTTTTGAAATCTATCTTCAACAGGAAGATTCTTAAACATCTATCGCTTCACAACCTTATATCCGATCACCAGTATGGGTTCCATTGTGGCTGCTCTGCTGGAGATCTGGATTTCCTTACTGAGTCTTGGTCATCCTCTTTTAGAGATTTTGGTAAAACTTTTGCCACTGCCTCAGACATATCAAAAGCTTTTGATAGAGTGTCACAAAGCTTTGATTTCCAAACTACCCTCCTATGGCTTCTATCCTTCTCTCAGTAGCTTCATCTCAAATTTTTCTTTCTGACCATTCTATTGCTGCTGTGATAGATGTTCACTGTTCTTTTCTAAAGTCTATTGACAGTGGTGTTCCTCAGGGTTCTGTCCTGTCACCCACTCTGTTCCTATTGTTCATCAATGATCTAAACCAAACTTCTTGTCCTATCCAATCTTATGCTGATGATACCACCCTGCACTTTTCTTTGTTTTTCATAGATATCCAACTCTTCAGGAATTAACCAAATGATGCAGGGAAGCCACAGAACACCTGACTTCAGATCTCTCTAAAATTTCTGATTGGGGCAGAGTAAACGTAGTACTGTTCAATGCCTCAAAAACTCAATTCCTCCATGTATCAACTTAACACAATCTTCCAGACAACTATCCCCTCTTCTTCAATGACACTCAACTGTTCCTCTCTTCTACATTGAACATTCTTGGTCTGTTTTTTACTTATAATCTAAACTGGAAACTTCACATCTCATCTCTAGCTAAAACAGCTTCTATGAAGTTAGGCATTCGTGTTGTCTCTGTCAGTTTTTCTCATCCCCTCCCCACATGCTACTAACTCTGTACAGGTGCCTTATCTATCCTTGTATGGAGTATGCTTCACATGTATAAGGATTCCACTCATACCACTTTTAGACAGGGCGGAATCAAGAGCTTTTCATCTTATCAACTCCTCTCCTTTAACTGACTGTCTTCAGCCTCTTACTGCTGCCATGCTGCATCTCTTCCTACCTTCTACTACTAATTTTGTGCTGACTTCTCTTCTGACCTTGTTAATTGCATGCTTCTCCTCCTGTGGCCTTACTGCACAAGACTTTCTACTTTCTCTCACCCCTATTCCATCCACCTCTCTAATGCACAAGACTTTCTACTTTCTCTCATCCCTATTCCATCCACCTCTCTAATGCAAGAGTTAACTAGTATTCTCAATCATTCATTCCTTTTTCTGGTAAACTCTGGAACTCTCTGCCTGCTTCTGTATTTCCTCCTTCCTATGACTTGAACTCTTTCAAGAGGGTGGTTTCAAGACACTTGTCCACCTTCTCCTTTCTGAGGACTGATACTTAAGTGGGCATTTCTTTTTTTTTTTATGTTCTTGTTTCCCTTGGCCAGTGCCCATCTTACATAAGAAACATAGAATAAAATAAAATAAAAACAGCTCACTTCCCCTGAACTCATGAGTGCTCAGAGTAAGTCCTGCTCTGTAGCTCCATGGGGCACTACTGCCCATTCCAGAAGGTCTGCCTGCTCAACCTTACCACAATTCTACAGACCCATGGAGCCATCCAGTTATCTGTCCCAGTAGCTTTTCTCTAGGATCCTTCCAGGCCCCAGGATTGGGATCCTTTGGTACACCAGATCTCTACACTTAAGGAAACTACTTTACTGGAGTTGATATATTAATGACTTGGTGCAAGACCGGGTTGCCTGTGAAAACCCAAAGCAAGACAGAGAGGCAAAGATATGCTTTCACTGAGCTGGAGATGTAAAACTTACCATCTCTAATGCCTCTTGGGTGTCACATGTAGTTACATGTAGTTGTCTTGAGTGTAACTGAAAGAAGATAATGCCCAACCTGACACCACATGTATGTAATGGTGTCTGGGTTAATGTCATGCCATGCCATGCAGACATCTGGATTGAACCATAAACAGGTTTGGGGATCAGCACTGAAGGAGTCAATGATATTTTCTATTACCCCATCAACAGGACATAATAATAATAACAAATAATAATAATAATAATAATAATAATAATAATAATAATAATAATAATAATAATAATAATAATAATAATAATAAATAAATAATTAATTAATCAATTAATTGATAATAATAATAATGATAATAATAATAATAATAATAATAATAATAATAATAATAATAATAATAATAATAATAATGATAATAACAATAATAATAATAATAATAATAATAATAATAATAATAATAATAATAATAATAATAATAATAATAATAATATTATTATTATTATTATTATTATTATTATTATTATTATTATTATTATTATTATTATTATTATTATCATTATGAAATAATAAAAAAAATAATAACAATATTGATATGCAATATTCCCTGCTATTTGCATGGTTATATTCAAAGCCTCTCCATGAATACCAAAAATCCATGAATCATGGATGCAACCACTACAAGGCCACCAGTAACATGTTTATAGTTTAAAATATAAAATGTACATCTCACACTTATTAAGTGCAAGGCAAAGGCAAGCTCCACTGAACTCACTGTGGCAGATTCAGCAGAGGAAAACACACAGGTGGCAAACTACTTGAGTGATCAACTCACCTTCTTTTTGTGATCACAACTTACCAACCACATGAGAAAATAAAGGCACAGTCATACATGACACTTTCTTGGGAATTTTGTGCCAAGCTTCAAAGTTGACATTTCACAGGAAACTTAACTGAATATTCCACAAAATCTTGACCACCAGCATGTCATTTACAAGTATGTTCTCTCAAGGTCACCAAGTTGTGGTCACAAGAAGAGGAAGAAGGTCAGATGATCGCTCCAGTAGTTCACCACCAAAGTGTGCTCCTCTGCTGAGTCTGCCACAATGAGTTCAATGAAGCTTACCTTTAATATCATTTTGTGATTTGTGGTTGAGGTTAGGTTTAATAAACCAGTGGAGGCCCTGTGAGTGGCTTGCCACCCCAAATTAAAACATTACTTTGGAGTTCCATCTTCCCCCCAAAAAAGTTTTTTTTTTCTTTTTTCTTTCTTAGTCCACAAATGTCCAAACCCACGAATACCAAACCACAAATAGGCAGAACACTGTAATAATGTAATCCCTCCAATTTCTAGATGTTCAATAACCAGACTTGTCAATATCTAGGCATAACTGTTCAGATATTAAACTAGACATATGTCTGGTTAAATATTCAGACACACACACACACACACACACACACACACACACACACACCAGCCATCAGTGACTCAAGTTTCCCACAGCACACCTCTCTGGCCAGTGTCACATTATGCTGCCTCATCGCTTTGACCTGCGTGAGTACACGTGTGTTTTGTCCTCACATTTGGAATGATGCAACAGTGTGGCACTACCACATGGCCTAGAGTTGTATGGCTGTGTTTTGTCCTCAGATCCAACATGAAAATGTGCTGCAGTGCAGTGCCTAGAACTGTGCAAGTGTCTTGTCCACACATTCAGCATGGCACAACAGTGATGCAGTGCTGTGTGGCAGAAGTGGTGGTGCTACAGTAGTGAGACACCATTTTTTTTTTCTTATTTGCAATGCAACACCACCAAACAGTGTGACTGGCCTTTCTCTCCCCCTTTTTTTTCATGAAAGCCAGTATGTCTAGTGTTGTGGCAAACAAGTGGTTTATCAATATAATTGTTTTTTTTCAGGTATGTGAGCTGTACATGGAAATATGTATACAGTACAAAACACATATGTATTTATCTTTACTATCCACAGACATGCTGCATGTTTGCAGGAATTTTTCACTGAATGGTATTTCTCTCCTGTGTTACTGTTGTTCTACACATCTACAAAATCGCAACTCTTCCCTGTTCCTGCTGACCCTTGGTGGTGTTCACATCTCTGCTATTCCATCACTAGTTACCTCTTACATTGGAGCACATGCTTGCTTTCACAGCCTTTAACTATTCTTTATAATGTGCTTTCACAGCCTTTAACTATTCTTTTTAATGTACTGTCACATGAAATGAACAAATCTGACATTTGTCTCCTTACGTAATAAAGCTTCACCCTACACATGCAGATATAGAAAATATATAAATCACCTTGAAAAAATGCAATTACATGTGTATTGTGGCAGATACAAGACAAAGACAGAGGGAGAAAGGGAAAACAGTTTCCATAAATCAGCACTTGTGATAGAAATGTCACAAGAAACAGGTCTTGGAATTGGTTATGCACATAAGTGTTACTGTATAATACCATTTTCCATACAGATGCCTGGTAAATAACGAGAATTAATCAGACATGCAATATCTAGACAAATCTAACATCTGGATATACCATGTATGAATTATGATGGATATTGGAGGGACCACTGTAATATAATATAAACAAAATAAGAAAAGTAAAGTTCTCATGGTTATCTTTCATGAAACAATATATTTTAAGACTGTATCTCAGAGATTATTAAAAAAAAAGTAAAAGTAGAACCATTCAATCTCACCAGCTTATGTACAGTGATGCAGCATTCAGCTAGCCGCAGCCACAACCGGGGATTCATGGGATGCACCTGCAGCACCTCCAGTAAGAAGTCAAAGGCCTTGTCAGGTTTGTTCATGTGCAACAATGTCACACCCAAGTTGTAGTAAAGCTCAGGCTGAACATTGCTGCTCAACTGATACAGTGGTTGGTGTGACAGCACCTCTGCAACAGTTCAGCAAAGTTATATAGAATTTGGCTTGCTTTCTTTGTCAAAAGCACATTCAGTATCTCTTTGTATAAGATATAACAGACCATGCACAAAAAATACATGTTCATTAGCTCTGTGAAGATGACATCCTTACAACACACATAATAAACATTCAAAAGACTGACCAAATGCCCAATATATACCTGAATGTGCTGATGAATTTGATTCCTCTCCAATCTGAGTTTCTTGGAGAGCCTTCTGCAAGTAAAGGCAAGCTACTGTTGGCTTACCCATGCCCAGGTGAATAACTCCCAGGTTGTTATAGTACATGACACCGAGACTAGGACCATATGACCTGCCAATAATTACAGCAAATTAAAAATTACATTTTGATTCCATATTGTATTATCAGTGATGGGAACATCCTACCACAAAATGCATCTTCTAATAAAACAGAAAAATGAAAAATTATTGTAATTAAATACTGTTCTTGCTATTGTAAATCTTTTCTCCACATCATTTACCCTTCAACACATATGGACACTAGGAATGGAGTGAATATAGGAGTTGTGTATTCAAATATGAATAATTTAAACTTTTATACATATATACATGAATACAGTGAGATATTGTGAATTCTAATACAAATATGAATACTTCCTGATAGTATAAGTGAATGTATTCATAAATGCTTTTCAATGAAAATCAACTCCATGATATAATTTGGCAAAGAACTGTACTAAAGTTCTGCAACAATAAAACAGCATTATGAACAAGGTCTTATGATTGGTAATAACTATGGAGGAGAAGGGACATGCATCTCAAACCTCAGTATTTGGGAGGGCATTACAGCTATCATATAACATACCAAAACAGACCAAATTATATATTAAAATAGCAAATGGTTTCAATATACACTTTTACATTCCCAAACATGGAGATAAGGTTCTCAAATGTTTTTAAGTTTGGTGAGTCTATGGTTGGTAAAGTTACTATGTACGTCATTCACTGGATTTATGTAAAGAAACTGAACTTTCTGAGAAGCTGATGTGGGAACTAACTATAATCAGGGAAGAGGTAGTCAAGAAACTAGTGAGTTAGACCAATACAGAAAACATGTGAACACCTGGAAAAGGAGAACAGAGTGAAAAGAGGTATATTATAAACTAATATAAAGCTTTGGAAAAAAAGTTGAACTGTCTGTAGCCAATGATGAATACTAACCAAAAAAATTATGACAATATATTAGAAAAAATAAAAGAATGGAAAAAGAACAGGAAGAACTGAAAGGTAACTTTGGGGAAATTCTAGAGGGATCTTTGGTGTCAAGGAAGAGAAAATCTCTAACAGGACAATACCAAAAAGAGAAGTGAAAGAATCCTGGTGATGGAAGATGTGCAGGAAAGAAGAAAGATTGATTAGATTAAAGGCTAACTCCAGTGTGATTCCAGCACAAACATAGAAATTGGCCTGAATGGAAAGATAGAAGGAAAAAGTCTGAATAAGAAGTCTAAAGTTTTAAAAGATGAAGAAAGTGGTACATAAATACAATGGAAAGCTGAGCAGAATTTGAAGAACTTTAAAATTGGAGAATAAGATATATAAATATGTAGTGAATATGTAACATCAAATCAGTGCTGATACAAGGCATCTTCTTCAGTTCTCCAAGCTCCTCAGAGCTCCATCCACTTGACCACTGAAGAACAGACCTATGGAGTTGCCTGGCATGCTGCCCAAGGAAAGTGTTGTACAATTCATTGGCAATGTGTCCCTCACAGAGACTGCAGAAGCCTTAACCACTTGCTCCTTGAACCTTATGCTATTAAGAAATGAATAGCTGATCTTCCAGGCCTTGTGATATTGTCAGTTGAATAAAAGTAATTATATAGGGCCAATTCTTTCCTTTTTTCTGATCGAAGGAAAGAGACAAACAGACACAATGGTTATTCTTGTTTAATGGTTGTTGCGTTTAAAGAACAGACACATAGTAATATGCTGTAGCCTGGTTAAGACATTCCAGGTGAAAATGATACCTGATGTTGGCCAAATATGACTAGTAAAACTTGCTGAATGGCACTGTACATATGGCAGTTATGAAATTAAATGTATGTCAAAGCATCTCTTTGCTGATATTTTCACACTTTCTGCATTTTGGGGGCATTCCATCTCTTAGGTATTGCTATTTATTATCCTGGTCTGTCTAGGCAGACTGCAAGTATTATAATATAACAAAATATGGTCTATTATTACAGATTATGGAGCAAGGGGAAATTGTGATGTAGGGAGCACATCTAGTAGCTGTCCAGATCACAGGTCATTCAGAGGCGAGAGCGAGGTCCCTTGCCCCGCTCCTCAGATTCTGCCTTGTTAAGGGAACTTTTTATCCTGTGTATCGCTTCTTCAGACCTGTCCTACTTCATTACCTGTGCAAATACAAGCCACTCTGCAGAATATTTTAGTGTGAATTGGTTGTCAGTCATGACTTCACACCGTATTATAGCATTGTACCAGAGCACAATGATGTGTTGAAAGTCATGGCCCATGACAGGAAGGCCATTCATACATCTTTACCTGCCCTGCCAGAATGCCACATGTCACTGGAAGGCATGACTGTTCCATGCTCATTGTATGCAAATGTTACTATTCACTTAATTTGAAACAATTCACAATACACAGTTTTAATGATGGTTTCACCCATAACTGACTTGTATGTAGATAATTCTGTGTGCTCAAGATTTTATTGAAAACAATACATGCACATTGCCTTGTTTTCACCTATTTCTCTGAGAAGGTCCCCTAGAAACCTCAGTAGCTTGCAGGAGACCTGCATGAAATGAATGCATAGAAAAATGAGTTTCTGAGGCGCTTGCAAAGAACTGAAGGTGTCTATAATTAAATGATTATGTAAGACAAAAGAAACGACACTGTACACTTGGTGAAAACAGAGTAATACAGTGGATAATTAAATACTGGGGATATGTGACGAAGATTAAATAACAGATGCACAATACAGTGGTACCTCAGTATATGTCCTTAATCCATTCCAGATCATTGGACTTGTACCAAACAGGACATATACCAAACAAATTTTTCCCACAAGAAATAAAGGAAAAATTATTAATCCATTCCCACGAAAAAAATCCTTTTGTTATTGGCATATTATACACTACAATGATGGAGTTGTATAAAATCATTTAAACACTGCTTAATATTAAAATGCATACTATATTTGATGACATATGATGCACAGGCACATAAGACGCACTCTCATTTCAGCAGGGAATATTCATTCATGGTGCGTAACTGAATAGGGCCACATTTTCATTTTCAATATTTCTTTACATCATATTATGGTTGAAAAATATGACACAGCACCCTTGCCTACTATACATGGTGTAAATCTTTGGA